>NC_056727.1:727405762-727483495 GCF_019279795.1 Protopterus annectens | reverse complement strand
GCTGCAGGTGCCAGGTAAGGTACATACAAAGAGAGCATTGTACTCTAGTATTGGCCTGATGAGGGGTGAGTACAGGGGAGTTATGACCTACTTCACTCTTGAGGCAATGCAACATAGAATGCCTTCCTTACCACAGTAGACACACTGTGGTCAGAGTTTAGGCTACAGTCAGCTTGTTTTCCCAATTCTCTCACTACTGAGTTGTTAATGTAGGGTAGGGTATTATTATTTATATGATAGTCTGCAGGGATATGATTTTTACAAAATGGGATGATAATGCATTTTTTTAGCACTGAGTTTGAGTCCACAGCTTTGGCACCAATCATTCATTTGTGTAAATCCCTTGAAGTATATTGACATTGTTTAGGGATTAAATAATTGCAACTAATTTGCAGTCATCAGCAAACTTAGTCAGCCACAGCCGGTCTATTTTGGCATGATCTTCTGAGAAGTATATTCCAAACAATAGGGGGCCCAGTGCTGAACCCTGTGGAACTACACTGTTGGCAGGTCTGCTGGTCAAGGTAAAGTCCCCAACTTTGAGTATGATCTGAAGGGGAGCCAGTTAGCAACCCACCTGACAAGTTCCTTGTTTCACTTGAAAGAAAGTTACTGTTTGCCGTTTTTGCATTTAGTTACTTGTAACACATTGCACTCAAGTTACTTGGCACTTGCTCACTATAGCAATTATATAAGTCAGCACTAAAAATTAAAAGCACTACACCCTCACTCCCCACTGGCCCTTGTTTTCAATTATTAAGGAATTCCCAATATTATTCTAGCATGTCCAAAGGTCAGTTGTCAATCTCCTCTCCGGTCCAGCTGGTGAATCTGGGAATCTTGAGGCAATGTTATAACTGCCTCATGTACACAGACAATCCTCTCCTCCTCCCACATAACACAAATACTTGCGAGAGATGCAGCTATTTAGCCAAACTGGAGGCTGAGCTCTCTCAACTCAGGACTGGCAAGACCAGACAGGAGGAGAAGGCAACTACACACACCACAAAACCAGCCTCACATAATGCTACCACACCACTGAATCAAACACATAAACACACAAAGACATACTGAGGCTCTGAGTAAAATTTACCTAAACAGCAGAGGCCTCCAAAGCAGACACCCAAACAACTGCTACCTCAAGACACCCCACAAGCAACACATAAACCACAAAAGCAGTGTGCAAAGCAGTCACAGCCCTTAAGGCCAAATACAACACCAAACATACTTGTCATAGGTGACTCCATAGTCAGACACACTGACGTCCCACTCACCAGGCTGAACAAGGAGAGGGTCACAGTAAGCTGCCTATCGGGCTAGAATCCGCCACATAACACAAGCACTCTGGTCACTCCACGGCAAGTACAAATATGACACAGTCATTGTCCATGCTGGTGTGAACGACCTGAGACATACCTCCCTGGACTACATGAAAAGAGACATAGAGGAGCTCTCTGATTATGTAGCCCAGGCAGGTATGACCCTGACCCTGAGCAGTATCCTTCCTTCACCAAGAATGATGCCACAATATAGAGACAAGATGATCAGCTTTAACAATTGGCTTAATTTCTGGTGTCATTCAAAGGGGATCCAGTGTCTGTCTGCCTGGGATGACATGCTTGACAAGCCACGCTGCTTCGCAAGGGACGGCTTGCACCTGTCACCCTGGGATTCCGGATATTGGCTAAGGCTCTTGCCACCCCCATAGTGCCTTTTTTAGGCAAGGCTCAAATTCTAAACCTACCACCCTAGAAAACAAAAATGGGAAGAAACTGAGGGTAATGCTGCTCAATGCCAGAAGTCTAAATCTCAAAATGCATGCACTCGAGGCCCTTCTCAGTATGGAAAACATCGATGTCTGTGCTGTAACTGAAACCTGGTTCAAGGCTCCTGAGAGCACCCCGGCACTATTAGGTTTTACCTCATATCATGCATGCCGGCCCCAAAACCCGGACCACACCACAAAAGGAGGGGGTGTATCCATATTCATAAAGGATACCCACACCCCCAGGTTGGTGGCAACGCACAAAACTTCGGAAACCATCCAGGTGCAACTAACCATAGGCAAAACTGATCTACAAATTGTAGCATGCTACAGGCCACCCTCTCAAACTCAGGAACCCCACACAGCCTTCCTGAAGACACTGGAGGGTATAAATGTATCTCCAAACACCATCATATTGGGTGACTTCAACTACCCGAATATAGACTGGGAACATTACTCAAGCCCTAACTTTCTAGCCCAACGGTTCCTGGAGTTCATAAATTCAAATGCCATGGAACAGCTAGTCACTGTTCCCACGAGAGGAGAAAATATACTAGATCTCATTATCACAAACATGGGGACAAAATGCACCACACCAGAAGTATATCCCTCATTGGTGAGATCTGATCATAAACTAATCTCACTGGAAATCCACATCCCGCCCCCACCCCAAACAAAAGACCACAGTGAAGAACTTCTCTAAAGCAAACTTCACACTACTCAAGACTGGTGTGGTATCCTTCAAGGCCCCTGAGCCAGTGGAAACCACAACCCAAGCTGCGGAAGCCCTTACAAATGCCTTCTATGAACACCTCCAGGACTGCATGGATCAGGCAATCCCAAATAAAACCAAGAGTCTTTCCACAAAGGGCAAACGTCCAGTCTGGTGGACCCCAGCCATTAACAAACTTTACAATAAGAGGAGAAAGCTATTACATGATAGAACAAAATCCATAAAAGGGAAGTCACCCCTGATCATTATTAGTAATAAAATACGAGTACTCATAAAATCAACTAAGGCCAATTTTGAGAGAAAAATTGCCATGGATTCAAAGGACAATCATAAGGCCTTTTTCAGCTATGTTAGGAACCTGGGTGGAAACTCCCAGATATGCTCAGAATTAGTCCAAAATGATACAAAATCACTGAACCCACAGACATTGCCAACATACTGGCAGACAGGTTCAGTGCAAACTTCACCCCCCTCTCCCCCCCTAAAGGAGAGATAACTATCCCAGCAGAATGTAGCCTCCCAGACATCTCAAATGCGCAGGTGAAAGCTGCTCTCTCTAAAGCTAAAAACACAGCATCAATGGGACCGGATGGTGTCCCCGGCTGTGTGCTACACGAGCTAAATGAGGAATTAAACCCGCACATAAGGCAGCTGTTTAATCTCAGCCTTACCACAGGATACATGCCCAAGGACTGGCGTACGGCAACTGTGGTCCCACTCCACAAAGGCGGTGCCTCTACAGACCCTGGTAATTACCACCCCATAAGCTTAACAAGTCTAGTCTGCAAAGCTATGGAGAGGATCATAATGGAGCTCATAAACAAAGATATAGGGGACTTGCAGACATTGGGCCCGACCCAGTTTGGCTTCGTCAAGGGCAGATCATGCCTTTTGAACTTGGTCGACTTCTTCGAAACAGTCACCAAGGCCATTGATGAGGAAAGGCAGTCCATACAGCCTACCTTGACCTTGCAAAGGCCTTCACACAATACCCCACTCGGGTATTGTAGAAAAACTTACCAGCTTAAATGTAAACCCATATGTCACAAGATGGGTTGCAAACTGGCTTAAGGACAGAACCCACAGGGTTAGAGTTGCTGGCGCTATGTCAGACTCCAAGCCGGTCACAAGTGGTGTCCCACAGGGCTCGGTCCTTGGCCCCTATTGTTCGGCATCTACTTCTCAGAAGTACAGGCCAACATGGGAGGACTTTGGCTGACAAAGTTTGCAGACGACTGCAAACTGGGCCATAGTGGAAAGTGCATCGACACGGATATCCTTCAGAAGGGACTCACGGAAACAGATAGCTGGTGCCAGAGCCATGGCCTGAAGTTAAACGCCAAAAATGTATAGTCATACCCTTCGGGAAAAACAAGGTAACCCCAAGCTACCATATAGGTGGCAATCCACTAAGCACAGAAGAGGTTATCAGGACCTGGGGACCCAGGTTGACAGTGGCCTTTCTTTGACACTCACGCTGCTAAAGTGGTTAGAAAGACCTTCTACATTGCCCACCTGATCATGAAGGATTCACATCCAGATCTAGTGAGGTCATTGTTCCCTGTACTCTTCACTTATCAGACCAATGATCGAGTACAATGCCCCATTCGGGATGTATCTCACCCGACATCTGCAGCAATTGGAGAGACCCCAAAAGTTCCTCACCAAAAGGATAAAGGGACTCCAAAATCTGTCATATGCTGCCAGATTGAAGAAACTCCAGCTCTATTCAGTTGCATACCGTCTGCTCAGAGGTGACATGTGCCTGACATACAAGGCCATGTCCAACCCGGAATTAATGGACATGCTCCACCTCAAAAAATCTAAATCCACCAAAACCACTAGAGCAAGCGACTTAAACCTTAGCACGGATATAAATAGGACATGCTGGAGGGATAGATTTACCACTCAGAGACTCCCTATGCTGTGGAATAAAATCCCGATCCATGTGAGGCAGAGCACCGCGCTGGCTCTGTTCAAGAGAAATCTTGACCTGTGGATGGGAGATCGTAGGTTTATCCCAGGAATCATCTCTGTGTCACTGCTGGACAGAGGCACAACAAACTAATGGGCACAGTATTTTTTCATATAAGGGGTGGCGTAAGCCACAAAAATTTGGGCTAGGCTTATAAATGCCTTAGGGCAGATAGCCTAGTATAAACCTATGAACCTATGAACCTATGAACATAAGGGTTGATATTCAACTGGGAGAGTTTATCAATGATGCCCAAATGTGGGACTGTGTCAAAGGCCTTTGTTTATTTAAGGCAGGCTGTATGCACACATTTGCTTTTTTATGGCTCTGGTGATGTTTTTGAAGAAGTCTACCAGGTTTAACAGCCATGACCTGTCTTTGACAAAACCAAAATTGTCGGATCAAGGGTTTGGAGATCACCTATGTCCTTATTTATAGGGTCCATGATGATTTGTTCCATGGCCTTACAGATAAGGCTAGTTAAGCTTATTGGTCTGTAGTTTCTGTAATTTGAGTCACACTTTTAATATTCTTGTCAAGTGGCATATGACAAATGGGAAAAAAAATCTTACTTGTAAAACTAGCAATAAAGGATCAGTGACACGAATGCTGTTAGGAACATACAAATACCGCCTGCATGCCAGTGGAGGAATGTGTACATGTATAGATCCACTAACACACCACATATATAGGTGTGGGTACATCTATATACATAAGAAAAGACACAGGTTCATAGACAGATTTGTGTGTGTGTGTGTGTGTGTGTAGTGGATCTATAATGACATAAAGATATACAGCAAATATATTTTAAACAACCAAAGCAATGCATATGATAAACACACAATGACACATGACAAATGCATTTAGTTATTTAAATTATCTATTTCCATCTTGCTAAGGGGTAAGTGGTCTCATCAACACTGCCATCTGAGTCACAAAAGAAGCAAGTTTGAGAAAAGGTATGAGAATTCCAGTATTAACAGTGAAGTATACCGCTAAAACAATTAGGTGCACTGCATACAAAAATTTTTAATAAAATACATGCATTGCTATATATCCAGCATATACAAATTTGACAGATATTCAGGAATGCCTTGAATTGCAAGCCGGTCAGTAAGACATAGTTTTTCACACACACACACATGAAAATATAGGGAAATATAGAGTCTACATTTGCCTCAACTTTCAAATAATGACTGCTGTAACTCTCTTGCAGTCAAATATTCAGGGAAAGAATGAAATATCCAAACATTTTATTGCAGCGCAGGGAAAAAATAAATAAATTGAGTTGGATGGAATCACTATTATACAGACAGTTACTGTGTGATTCCTGAAAGGTGTCAGCTAAGGGGAAAATACTTTTGGTAAAAGTAGCAAGATTCAGTTTCAATGTTGTCTGACATTATTCTTATTGAAATGCTATGAGATTTTATTCTTCTATTAGGACATTTGCAACTCTGTGGGTTTGTTTCCAAGAATCCAAATGCTCAAAACAATGCTGTCTGGAACTGAGGGGAAACTGTTGTATAAGTACATGCACTAATAAGCAACACTATTGCTGAACATATGAAAAATAATTATCTGTAAAGGAAAAAGAAAGCATGTTGCAACAAGCATGAAAAAAATACAACTGTCCAGGCTGGGATAATCATTCCACTAAGTTTTACCAAAACAAGTGCATACTAAAGATGTAACTTCAGTGCTGCAAAGAATGCAGATTTGAGTGTGACTAGATTAACTAATCTAATGGCCTGCGGGTGGGGGAAGGGAAATACAAAAGAACAAACAGTAAAGTCTTAGCATTTCCTAATAACAACCAAACCACACTGAAGTTTGTGACATCTACCTGCAGTATGCTAACAGCCTTCTCTGAAAATCCTGTCTCTGTGTAAATATATGACTTACACTGCACTAAAAGATAAACAAAGTACTCTAGCAAGTAACTGATTTTAGAAACAAAATAATGCCCCTTTAAAAGTATTGCATTACTGCTGTGTTTTCTATAGTAGCAACAGCAGTAGTTAGGTCATTAAATGCATGAAAGGCTACTTTTCTCAATGGCTAAATGCACAGATTAAACTAATGAATGGGTGACACTGAGACTGTTGTCAGTAGAACTGCAATTTGAGATGGAATTTGGCTAACACCTTTGAAGCTTCCTGCAGGCAATCTTCCCCCAACCCCCTCAGCCAAAAGTGAGCATGCTCAGCAAGGCAAACCTGAAATGTAAACAAAGGCTGAATCAAAACAAAAAATCCCTGGGATTGTCCCTTTAAATTCAGTTAAATTCAGTTGGATGAAATCAGCATTATACAGACAGTTACTATGTGATTCCTGAAGGGTGTCAGCTAATGGGAAAATACTTTTAGTACAGTAACACAATTCAATTTCAAAGTTGTCTGACATGTTTTTATTGAAACATTATAAGATTTTATTCTTCTAGAATCTTAGGACATTTGCAATTCGGTGGGTTTGTTTCCAAGGTGCAAATTGTACAAAGCAATGCCGTCCTGTCAAATGAGGGAAACTGTCTTAGAAATGCATGTCTGCATGAGTACATGCAATAAAAAAGCAACACTATTGCTCACCATATGAAAAATAATTACCAGCGATAGGAAAAAAGCATGTGGCAACAGGCATGAAACAAAAACAAACAAAAGTAAATACAATTGCCTAGGCTGAGATAATCATTCCACTAAGTGTTACAAAAAAACAAGTACATACTGAAGATGTAATTTCACTGCTGCAAAGGCTGCAGATCTGAGTGTGACTAGATAGCATCTCTGGCTGAGGCTAAATCATTCAACTAATCTAATAGCCTATGGGTGGGGTAAGGAAAACACAAAAGGACACTGTAAACTTATAGGAATGACCATCCCCCACTGACCTTTGTGAAATCTGACCTGCTGTATGCTAAATAAGCTTCTCTGAAAATCCTGCCTTTGTGTGAACATGTGACTTACATAGCACTAAAATGTAAACAAAGGAGTAGCTGATTTCAGAAACGAGATAGTGTCCCTTTAACACACACTTGCCTCCTCTGCTTACAAAATACAATCACTAAATCTTATGTCACGTTTGTGCATTACTCTCCAAGCATCCTCTAATGTATTACACTACTACTCCTATAAAAAGTCATAATAAAAGGAAATAATTTATTTTATTTTATTTATTTATTTATTTTACATTTGTTGACCGGGCTAGGCTAGCTGGAGAAATTTCCATTTTCAGTAGCAGCCCAGGGAGAAAAGCTCCACAGAGTGAGATACATACAGAAAATCTATCAAACCAAAATAAAATAATGATAACAATAACAATCATAATATTGGAGTTAGTAATAGGGTTTGCAATAACAAAAAATAAAGACTAGTAAACCCTTCAATTTAAAGTACTACTACAGGAGTTAATTCCTATGACACACAATACTATCTACATGACATTATAGAAATTGAGAAAGAGAAGGAAGAAAAAAGAAAACTTATTAGATATAGTAAAAAGGAAAGTATGTAAGGAAAGTAGAGTGAAAAGAAAGTAAGGGAAACGATAGAGATTAACTGTGGAGAAAAATCAAAAAAAAACAGTGGGGGAAGAAGAGTAAGACAAATAGTGAGTAGTGAATGAAGGAGTAAGCGAGATAGTTATATTTAGTTAGTAATAGTAAATCAGCTAGTCAGGTTTACTACATGAACAAAGCCAGTGATTTTGGAAATGCAGTTTAATATTTTGTTTGAAAAGAGGCAATGATGTAATCTTTGTTATGTTAGTAGGTAACAAATTCCATTTTGTCCCAACAGCATTGGTAAAAAGAGAGTCACCAGCATTATTATTTGATTTTATAGAACTTCTCAGACGTTTACTGGAGGAGCGGAGAGAGTTGAGATTTTTATAGTGGATTATGAGTTGTGAGAGTATTGGGGTATTATTAGGTTGGTACAAGATTTTGTGGGCAATGCAGAGTTGATGGATTATCAGACAGTTCTGAAACTCAGGCCAGCCTAAAAGTTTTAAGTTTAGACAATGATGTGTTTTATAGGGGTTACCGGTAGCAAAGCGGGCAATGTTATTATAGCAGGTTGCCAGTTTGTAAAGGCTTGTTTTTTTGAGATTGGTGAAGATAGGTGAAGCATATAGAAGAGTAGAAATAAGATGGGAGTGAGCGATCCTTGTTCTAGTTGAAGGTGTAAGAAAAGGTCTAATTCGATATAGGGATCCTATCTTTCTGTTAACTAGTTTTATGGAGTTGTTAATGTGTAGGTCAAATGAGAGATTATTGTCAATTGTAATACCTAACAATTTAGTTGATGTGTCAGGTGAGATGACAGTGGTGCTGTTGGAGGAGATAGAGAAGTGTAAGGGGTAGGTCCTGGATGTGGGGGTAAAAAGAAGAAGTTTGGTTTTCTTTGCATTTAGTAAGAGGAAACAACTAGAGAACCATGTTTCTACGGTATTGAACACTGTTTGGGTGAGAGAGATAAGTTCAGCGGTAGAAGATGCTGAGCAGATGAGCGTAGAGTCGCCAGTATTGAATGCAGGTTGCTTGAGGGATTATTGTTTGAAGATCATTAATGAAGAGGGAGAAGAGAAGTGGTCCAAGGATAGAGCCTTGTGGAACACCAATGGAAACAGGCAAGAGAGAAGAGGTGTGGTTATCCCAGAGAACAGCTTGTTTTCTATCTGTGAGGTAAGATTTAAACCATGTAATGGCTGGGGTATCGAATGAGAGGGATTCAAGAGTATTAAGTAACAAGGGGTGGTTAACCATATCGAATGCTTTGGACAGGTCAATGAAGAGGGCAGAAGAGAGTAAGTTGTTGTTGCGGTTCTGATTAATAGTATCTACAAAAGAAAGCAGGGCAGTGGTGGTACTGTGATGTGGTCTAAAGCCATGTTGACAGTTTGCTATTATGTTATGATGAGAGAGATATTGCACAAGTTGAAGGTGGATACATTTTTCCATGATCTTAGCCAAAGGTGAGAGGAGAGCAATGGGCCTATAGTTAGCATAGTCAGTTGAGTGTCCACCTTTGTGTAGTGGGATAATATGAGAGACCTTCCAAATTTCAGGGATGATTCCTTCTTTGATTGTCCTATTTATGAGAATAGATATAGGATATGCAATAACCTTGGCAGCTTTTTGAAGAAAAAGAGATGGGAGCTTATCGGCAGAGGGGGTACATGGTTTTAGTTTTAGAAGAAGTTTGTGTATGTACGATGTAGAGATTGGTTGTAGTGAAAATTTAAAGGAGGAGTTAGTTTGGTTACTAGGTGGACAGAAGTTGTTGGCATTAAGTTGTTTAGCTCGAGTTTGAATAGTTTCTGTGAAGAAAGAGTTAAAAGCATCTGCAGTCTGCTGTGGGGTGTCAGGGTCTGCATTTAGTGGGGAAGGTGTTTTGGAAGTTCCTGGGGAGAGGAGTTTATTAATTGAGGACCAGAAGAGTTTTGAATTATTAAGATGAGTTTGTTGTAGTTCGATATAGAATTTCTTTTGTCAGTTATCACTGCCTTTTTAGTTAGATTTCTAAGCTGTCGGAAGTTTAGAAGATCAGTGTTATTTCTGTGGGATCTCCATCTAGCCCAGACTTTATTTCTAGTGAGAATGAGCTTTTTGGTTTCATTGGACAGCCAAGGGGCTATATTAGATTTCATTCTAATAATACGTTCAGGAGCATGTTTGTCAAGAATGGATAAAAACATTTTGTTAAAATGTAATACTGCATTTTCAAGAGGAAGTGTTTTTAAGGGGTTCCAGTTACATGCCCTGAGTTCAGTTTGAAATAGGTCCAGATTAAAATGTTTGGAGGTGCGTATTTTTCTAGTAATGTGGGGGTTTAGCCAATCAGCTTTATCTCTTGTTATAAAAGTTAGAAAGTGGTCACTGATATCATCTGGCAAGGTTCCTAATTTGTAATTATTTTTTACTCTGTTTATAAGTATCCAGTCTAGAATGCTTTCTCTATTAGTATGTTTATTGAGCCTAGTAGTGGAGGTGATGGTTTGAGTGAAACCATGTAGGTTGATATGGGATGAAGGATTTTCTTCATTAATGCTATTCCAGTCTATGTTCAGGTCGCCTAGTATGATAGTTTCCTGTGGATAAGTGGCGGATATGTAACTAAGATAATCTTCGAGGGTTGGTATATTGTTGCCCGGAGGCAGGTATATACAGATGATATTAAGGGATTTTTTTGAATTTAACTGGAGTTTGATCATGATGGCTTCTATCCTGCTATCTTGAGTTGGTGTGGCTGGGAGGGTAGTGACATTTAGATGATTTCTAAAAAGAATTGCAACACCACCACCTTTTCTTTTGGGACGGTCGAGTCTTACCATATTGTAGCCTTGGGGAGTGATCTCAGTGTCTTTAGTGCTAGGTTTTAGCCATGTCTCTGACAGGCAAAGAATATCAAATGAGTGTGTGTGAAGGAGGGCATGTAGGTAAGGTACTTTGTTGTTTAGGCTTTGGGTATTCAGATGTCCTATTAAGAAGCTATTATTGGTTTTAGTAATAGGCGCTAGAGGGGAGGGGAGAGAAGGGCCAGGGTTAGGATGGATGTCACCATCTTGAAGAGTAGGATTGCTACATTTGATTGTAAGGTAGTGCCTTTGTGAGGTTAGTATTTTGGTTTTATTATCAGATGTTATGACATAGTTGAGATGTCTAAGTCTGTGGAATTTAGGTAGTTGATAGTTGGGGGTAGGAGAATTAAAAGGATATGGAATAAGTGGAAAGAGAAATATGGATGTGTGTTTGTGAGGATGGAGAGTTTGGGCATCAATTGATTTCTCATAACAGGACAGGAGATAGACTGAGTATAGAGTGGTAAACAGTAGGAATGAGAGTAAGATTTGGGTTGGCAGGTATGGGGCCATTGTAAGATGAGTACAAGAGGTAAGAAAAGGATATGGAAAGTAAAGGAGGCAAGATGTAAAAGGGGTATTCTACTGTTGGAAATAGATAAGAAGGTATAAAAGGAATAGGCAAAGAGGGGATAGGAGTAATATAGTGAAGGGATAAAGGTTAAAGTGTGATGTTTAAGTATCAAGATGTAGGGAGGAGGAGGAGATAGGTAGAGCACAGTGGGAGTGTGTTTTGTTAAAGGGGTGTGTATATGGGTGGGAGGATGTTTGAGCGGGAAGGAGAAGGATTGGAAGGGTGGGATAGGGGTGTGGCAAGAGAGGTATATGGTTGGGACCCCCTGTGGGGTGGGTAGGAATTGGGGGTAGGGAGGGGAGCGGAGTGAGCCCGCAGGGCGAACGGAGCAGGTAGAAACAACAGAAGGTGGAGAGAGGAGACAATCAGAAATGCAGGTAGGTATGGCAGGAGCAGAAAGTGTATAGAAAAAGGAAACCCAGTTAGACCAGTGGAATAGGAGAAGGTATGCAGGAGTAGGTCAGAAAGATGCAGAAGGAAGTAAGGAAGAAATGGGTGAGGGTGAAGCTGAGAAGGACTGGCAAGATACTGGAGCAGATACTGAAGCAGTACTAGCACTATTTGCAAGGAAATAGGCAGACTGTAAGGTAGAAGATAACCCCAAATATATGCTCTTTAACCAGGTGGCATTACCATCCCCTCTGGCATTATATCTTGATATGAAAGAAGGGTTTTACAAAATGTAAATTCTCATGTCAACTGACTTTTATATCTCAATGGCTCACATGATGACAGTGGTAATGCCTGACCACTGCAAAAAAATGCATTCGGGTTAAGCAGAAAAACTGAAACTGCCACCTAAAAGCTACACAATCCATGGTGCAATGGACACCCAACAAGAAAAGTGATCGGTTGATTCCACCATGCAGTTGTCATTGTGTCTTTCGGCTTTTCCCAGTTAGGGGTCGCACAGTGGAACTCCGGTCTGCTAACGATTGGCAGTAGATTTTTACATGCCGAGTTGCCGGCCCTGATGCACAACCTTCAATGAAGGTACGCCCATTCACACATGTCTCCACACAGAAGACGCTCTAGCTGACAATCAAATAGGACAACGTCTTACTGTGAGGCGACAACGCTACTGCAGCACCACCATACTGGTTGCTCATTCTTTTCTGCCTGCAGTCATACTAACATGACTTTTTAGAACCTAATCCAGTTTTCTGGTTTATATGCCTGCACTGCAGTTCTTTTGCCTATTCTTGTTTCTCTTCAGTTTTTCTGTTTACACTCTTGCAGTGTAAACAGAAAAACTGAAGAGAAACAAGAATAGACAAAAGAACTGCAGTGCAGGCATACAAACCAGAAAACTGGATTAGGTTCTAAAAAGTCATGTTAGTATGACTGCAGGCAGAAAAGAATGAGCAACCAGTACTGAACGCTGTTCATAAGGGCAAGCTCTGCTATAGGCACAACCAAAATGTATCACAAAATTTTTGTTGACATCTCTTATTATTGTACCACAGGCAGAAAAGCTGCAGAGTAACAGTGATCTGTAGGCAAAAAGAACTGTAATGCAGGCAACAGGCACAAGTGAAGTGTATTGCAAAAAATTCACAGCCATACCCATAGCCAGGCGGCACAGTGGCACAGTGGATAGCATTATCACCTCACAGCAAGAGGTTCCATGGTTTGATTCTCAGCTGGGGTGTCTTCTATGTGGGGTCTGCATGTTGTTTCTGTGTTTGCCTGGGTTTCCTACAGATGCTCCAGTTTCTGGCCACATTCCAAAGACATGCAGGAGGTGGATTGGACACTCTAAATTGGCAATTGGTGTGAATGTGAGTGTGTGGTGTGGAAGAACTAGCATAGCAGGGCTAGCCACTCAGCCATGTAAAGTTTGGCTCTAGATGATTTTCACTGTTGAAGTGACACCCCAACCCCATGTGCAAAAATGAGAAAAGGGGTTGTGGATGGATGGAGCCATAGCCGGTGTTAGGCACCTGCTGAACCCACAGCTGAGGGAGCCCCAGATTATCTCCCTGCCACATAGCTTAATGGCTTCCATTGGCATCAGTTACATTGTACTGCAGGCAGAAAGACTGAAGAATGACTGACCAGTAGGCAAAAAACTTAGAGAAAGGCCCAAATCACAGTTTAAGTCAAATATCAAGCATTGGAGGTGAACCTCAGTTTATTCTACGCAATTCTCCCCCTTTCATCCTCCCAAACATATGCAGTGGCCCAAAAAAAACTTAAAATATTGCCATTACAAGCTCTCCGGAAGTGGTAACTAAAGTCTAAAAGAACAAATGGTTAGGTAGAAAGTCACAAGTGTTAAGGGGAGCACACCAAACTATGAGGCAAGAAAAAATTATGGAGTAGAAAACAAGATATTCCGAAAAAACTATTCCCACTTTAATCACAAAGCAGACAAACTTCAGGAATGCAGTGTCACATTTTCATACACGTATTATAGTGTCTCCATCTCTTGGCACACAATTCTGAACAAACCAAAATCACTGGCAGAACAAAGGAGTAAAATCATGGACTTGCTAGAAAACCTCGATAATGGGCATACCAGAAGTACCAGTCAAACAACGGGAGACACAACCAACCCCCCCCCCCGCCCCTTTGTACAAGAACTTTGGACAAATGCATAAAGCCAGGGAATGTACCATGCATTATGTGGAGGATACAAAGTCCATGCTTCTAGTAGCTTCAGCCCTCAGCATTGTGCTGCATAATCATTTTGTGAGCGAGGAACAGGCCAAAAATATCAGGCAAACATTCTACAGCATTCTCCCAGTCCTTACCCCCGATCTCTCATCACAATAATTCTAGTAGACAAAACCAAAAATAATTGGAGAACAAATGCATAACATCAGGGATAGTTTAACACATTGCTATGATAAATTAAGAAAGATACTAGAATAGCAGAGTTTGCATTAGTGTCCATTAAAACTTCAGTACATTTTGCATAATTCTCATAGCCCCCCCCCCCAATATCTCATCAAAATAATTCTAGAAGAAGTAAATACAAATTAAAAAATTAGACAAAGGTGTAACTTTAGGGATTTAAAACAATGTGTTTATGAACTAAAAGATGCTATATTTTGCAGGAGCATGCATTGCATGAACCTACATTTTTGATGAGGAACAGACCAAAATTACCAGGCAAACATCTAAACCTTGTGCAACATTCTCACATCCCCTACCCCTCTACTAACTTCTCAGCTTAACAAACCCAGACAAAACCAAAAATAACGACAGAACAAAGATGTAACATAAGGGATAGTTTAAAACATTACAATAATAAATCTGGATGAAACAAAACCACCTAAAGACAAAAACATTACAGTAGAGATGTAAAATACTGGGCTTATCAGCTAATAACGATGCTAGAAAAAGATTTTGCAGTAGCATGCATTGTAACCCCAACATTTTTGATGAATAGAACAAAGCTACCACATATATGGACATTGTGCAACATTCTCACAGCCCCTACCAACCTCCTAACATCTCAGCATCATTCCAGACAACTCGTAAATAACCACAGAACAAAAGTGAAACATCAGGGATAGTTGAAAACATTGCTATGATAAACTGAGAAAGATATTAGAATAATAGGGTTTGGATTAGCATTCATTAAAATATGGGTACATTCTGCATACTTCCCACAGCTCTCTCCCCCCCCCCCCCAGCCAATATCTCAGCACACTAATTCTAGATGGGGTAAAAACAAAGTAAAAAACAAGACTAAGGTGTAACATTAGAGATTTAAAACAATGTGCTTATGAACTAATAAAGATGGTAGAATAACAGATTTTGCAGGAGCATGCATTGCATGAAACCACATTTCTGACGGGGAACAGATCAAAAATACCAGGCAAAAACCAAAAATAATGACAGAACAAAGATGTAACATAAGGGATAGTTTAAAACATTACAATAATAAATCTGGATGAAACAAAACCACCTAAAGACAAAAACATTACAGTAGGGATTTAAAATACTGGGCTTATCAGCTAATAACAATGCTAGAAAAATATTCTGCAGTAGCATGCATTGTAACCCCAACATTTTTGATGAATAGATCAAAATTACCAAATATATGGACATTGTGCAACATTCTCACAGCCCGTACCAACCTCCTAACCTCTCAGCATCATTCCAGACAACTCGTAAATGGAATAGACTGCCCATACATGTCAAGCAGAACACCTCATTGGCCCTCTTCAAAAGGAACCTTGATGATTGGATGGGAAATAGGAAATTCACCCAGGGGATCATGTCAGTCGCCCTGCTAGACAGGGGCCCAAAGAAGTAAATATTGTGGGAAAAAAATTCCAAGGAAATAGGATCCGATAGCCTAGTACCAACCTATGAACCTATGAAATGTTGTGCAACATTCTCACAGCAGCTACCCCTCTACTAAACACTCAGCTTAACAATTCCAGAAAAAGCCAAAAAAGATGCAGAACAAAGGCATAACATAAGGGATAGTTTAAAACATTGCTATGATAAACTTAGAATGATACTAGAATAACATAATTTGTATTAAGACATCAGTACATTCTGAAGAGCCACCCTCCCAATGTCTCAGCACAATAATTCTGGATGAAGTGAAAACAAAATAAAAGCAACACAAAGGCATAACATTAAAATTTAATGTGCTTACAAGCTACCAAAGGAATGATAGTAAAATGCATTGCATCACCCCACATTTTTTTTATGAGAAACAGATAAACACCAGGCAAACATCTGAACATTGTACAATATTCTCACAGAACTTAACTCCTCTCCCAACCTCTCAGCACAAAAACTCTGAACAAAGCAAAACATTTTCATAGAACAAAGGCGCACCATCAGGGATAGTTATAAACCTTACCAGTATACACAATACTAGCACAACAGAGTTTGCATTAGTATACATTAAAACAATATCTGTACATTCTGCAGCATTATACCCCTAACCTGCCGCCCAACCTCTCAGCACAATAAGTAGATAAGATAATAATAATAATAGTAATAAGAGAGAGCAAACAATTATCATAGAACAAAGGTGCAGCATCAGGGATAGTTGTAAACGTTGTTGGGATACACAAAACAATACTAGCGTAACTGCCTACACTTTATTGTTTCTTAACTTATAAATCCTATGATCTCCTTGGATCTACTACCAGGTTAGCCTACTAGGTATTCAGTACCCTATTATTCTTAAAAACACTGTCTAGAATTTTCCATCTGAGTAAAAATTTAATAATTTATTTGTGTATCTATTTTTGTGTTTTACGTCTGTGTAAAAATACTTTTATTTGTGTTTTATTTTGCGTTTTAAACTGTAAAAATTTAACAGTTTGTTGAATGTCTTTTTGGAGCTTTTCTCCCCGGACCTCCACTGAAAATGAACATGTATTCAGTCGGGCAATCCCGGTAAACAAATGTAACATAAATTAATAAATAAAATAAATAACAGGTTTGCATTGCTATACATTAAAACATCTGTATATTCTGCAACATTCTCACAGTCACTATCCCCCCACTATCAATTTTTCAGCACAATTGTAGACAAAGCAAATATAAATGAATGAATATTCTTATGCAAGACTGACTAAAAAGACAACCTCAAATTTGGACATTAATTATTACTGACAAGCCTCCCTTCCTCAGTCTCTTAGATGAAAAATTCTGGACAAAGGTAAAATAAAACTGTTACAACCTCACCCACCCCAATCCTCTTAGCACCAGAACTCGGCACAAAAAATTAATACAATCACCCCCTTAGGTTTCCTCACCTCCCTACCCCCAGCAAAAAATAAAGTTAAAAAAAAAAAAACAGCAACTTACCTTTTCTGCAGCTGATAGAAGGCTGCTCCTAATCATCTGCTAATAATCCCTCCCCACGACTGTAGACTGATCTGCTGCTTGCTTCTTCTTCACACAGACCAGACTAGTTCAGCCCTTTTAAAATGATCTTAAAAGGATAGTTTTTCAGATCATTTAGAAATTGCCCTTAGAAGGGCAGTTAAAAGTACAACTCCTTTGCTGGTCCCATGATTGCTCCTGGAAAGCTTGAATCCTCAATCCATACTCAATCCAGTAATCCACAGAACCGATCCACCAGGCTGCCGGTTACAGCAAAAAGAAAAAGAAGAAGGGAGGTAATGCTTGCTACATACGTGCCTTTTTTAAAGACAGTTGACACAGGAAGTGCTTTACAAGGATCAATCACGTCCTTGCCTCATCGCTTCAACTTACTTCTGTGGTTGGCTCCTGCAGCCAATCAGGAAACTAGAACTTACATCCCTGGCTGCTGTAGTCAATCAGGTCCCTTACTTCACTGACGCAGACCTGACTGAATGTAGCTTACACGCAAGTTTAAATTAATAAACAAATGCAATGGAAAAAAAGGTTGCAAATCATGTGGTGAGATTACATAGCCGTGGAAATGCCCAGGAGGTGCAGAGCAAGGAACGGAGGAGATGGAGAAACTTGCAGCTGCTACATGTGGGGCCCTCATACATGGAAAGATAATCGGGAGTTTTCTGCAGCCACAGGTTCGGTGGGTACCCAACACTAGTTATGTATATATATATATATATATATATATATATATATATGTATATATATATATATATATACATATATATATGTATATATATATATATATATATATATATATATATATATATATATATATATATATATATGTGTGTGTGTGTGTGTGTGTGTATGTATGTATGTGTATGTGTATATATACCAAAAAAACCTGAGCATCCAAGTGCTCCGGATTATGCGGAATGCTTCACATTTAACGATGAGCAAAGCCACTGTTCCACATAGAACAGCTGTGGCTCCACTACACAGATTCTGATTGGTTTGTTTACCGCAATTTACTGCCAATCAGCATCGCGGTATACAAACCAATGCATAGCTCTAAAGTCCTTCCACATTAGACAGTGCTGGCTGTGCTCCACAGTTTTTATTGGCTCATAGACCACATTTACAGCCAATCACGAATGCTGTCTACGAGGCAATCAAGTAAAGCTTCTCAGGAGGATGGGAGCCAATGAGAGCTCCCCAATACAGGCCAATCACATTCCGGGAAGCCTTTTCACAGCAAAATAATGGCTTGAAAAGGCTTCCAGAAATCGGGGATTATACTTTCTGTGAAAACAACTTGCTTGGAAGAAGACCGGGATTCGGGAAGAAGGAAGGAGTGAGCGGCTACCATTTGGGGACTTCGGCACTTGGAAGCCTGCCTGCCAGAAGGAGAGGAGTCAGTGAGCTGAAGAGCTTTGGTGGATCATCAATCAGAAGGCTGAGGTTTTATTTGCTGCCTGCTGGAGCTTGACAACAAGGATCATCAGTTTTGTGGATTATTTGTGCTATTGCTGTGCTGTGAACTCAGAGTTTTTAGATTGCATTGAGGCGAGCTGCTGGTGATGCTTACATAGGCAGAGGTAAGTGTTTTAGCTGTAATAGTTATCTCTTCTTGAAAACTAGTATGCTAGTACAGATCCTGTTATTCTAGCAACTTTTAAAGTTTATAAGAGCAATATTTAAAGTATCTCTGTGTTTGAGCCTCCTGTCCCCTATTACATCTCTAAATGTAATTGCTATTTTTTAGAGAAACTGTATGCAAGTCAGGCCCTGTTATTCTAGTAACTTTCTAAGTTTATAAGAACAATATTTAAAGTGTGTCTGTTTGTGCTGCTTGTCCCCCTAGTATGTCTCTGAAAGTAATTGCCATTTTTAGAGAAACTGTATGCCAAGTCAGGTCCTGTTATTCTAGCAACTTTCTAAGTTTATAAGAGCAATAGTTAGTGTGTCTGTGTTTGTGCTGCTTGTCCCCTCGTACATCTCTGAAAGTAATTGCAATTTTTTTGCAGAAACTGTATGCTAAGACAGGCCTTGTTATTCTATCAGCTTTCTAAGTTTATAAGAACAATATTTAAAGTGTGTCTATGTTTGTGCTGCTTGTCCCCCTAGTACGTCCCCTTAGTATGTCTCTGAAAGTAATTGCCATTTTTATGAGAAACTGTAAGCCAAGTGGGGCCTGTTATTCTAGCAACTTTCTAAGTTTATAAGAACAATATTTAAAGTGTGTCTGTTTGTGCTGCTTGTCCCCCTAGTACGTCTCTGAAAGTAATTGCCATTTTTATGAGAAACTGTAAGCCAAGTCAGGTCCTGTTATTCTAGCAACTTTCTAAGTTTATAAGAGCAATATTTAAAGTGTCTATGGTTGTGCTGCTTGTCCCCCTTGTACATCTCTGAAAGTAATTGCTAATTTTTTGCAGAAACTGTATGCCAAGAGTTTATAAGAGCATTATTTCTAAGTTTATCAGAGCAATATTTTAAGTGTCTCCTTTTGTGCTGCTTGTCCCCCTAGTATGTCTCTGAAAGTAATTGCAATATCTTTGAGAAACTGTATGCCAACACAGATCCTGTTATTCTAGCAACTTTCTAGGTTTATAAGAATATTTATAGTCTCTCTGTTTTTGTGCTGCTTGTCCCCCTAGTACATTTCTGAAAGTAATTGCCATTTTTTTGCAGAAACTGTATGCCATGAGTTTATGAGAGCATCATTTCTAAGTTTATCAGAGCAATATTTAAAGTGTCTCTATTTTTGTGCTGCTTGTCCCCTAGTACGTTGGGCAGGGCTTTGTCCAGATTTCTTGCACTAAGAGGTTGAGAGGTATGTCAGGATGGATGTCAGAAGTGAGTTATTTACAGTAATGAGATGATTTAAAGTATCCGGTTTTGTTTTCTGGTAGAACTTTAGAGTGTAACTTGATTTTGCATTCTTGCATTCTTTGGGTATAACTGTTCAAAGGCATAATGTCTTAAATGGCACATTCTTGTAAATGTACAGAGGGCTCTGGTTTTAAGTACCCTTTTTAGACACCTTTGCCTGGCCCAGACCTGGCTGTAGGACAGGGGTAGAACAAGTGGTAAATGTAAAATGCAAGTAGTATTGTTGTGTGTGTGTGTGTGAAATGCCCCAGTTGCTACATACTGGTGGCTAGAGAGAACACATGGTGGTGGGTAGAGAATACTCAGGCTTGAACCCTGTACCTTAGGTGCAGGTAGTAAGGGCCTGAATTCCCTACCCACCACCATCTGTCCAAAATATTACAGATTTTTGCATCATATTTGCTCTGCTGAAAATTGGCTTTTGTTCCAAATCAGACTTTCCTGGTTAATAAATGTTAAATAAAAATAACAGGCATTTGAATTTCAGACTTCATATTCTTCAGAAAGTACATAAGTTTATAACATGGATATTTGAAATGTGTCCTTATTTTTGGGACTGTATTCCCCCATTATTGGCTTCGTCCAGGTTTTTTGTGCTAAGGTTGAGAGCTATGGTGAGAACTGAATTCACTGAATATGTTTGGGGGCTGTATTCCCCTATTAATTGCTTTGTCCATGTGTTTTCTGCTAAGAGGTTGAGAGGTATGGTGAGAACTGAATATGTTTGGGGGTTGTATTCCCCCATTATTGGCTTTGTTCATGTATTTTGTGCTAAGAGGTTGACAGCTATGGTGAGAACTGAATTCACTAAATGGTAGTCATTTAAGTTTCAGTCTTCCTCTCTTTCACAAAACAGCTGATTTGGCATAGTGGTATGTTGCTCTGACTGTTTTGCACAGGGTTCCCCTGGGTTTAAGGCTTGGCAGTGAACTGTATGGTGGTAAGGCAGCATTTTATTGTAGCAACTTTCCAACATTATACAAGCAATGTTTAAAATGTGTCCCTGGTTTTTGGGCTTTTGCCCCCCCCCCAATAAATTTTGGCTTTTTCCAGATTTCTTGTGCTGCAAAGTTCAGAGATGCAGCAGAGTGTCGAGTAGATTTTACAAGGAGCTGAGAGCTGCAGGGGAACAAAAGTTTAGTGCTGCTTATGGTGAGTCTACTTGCATTGTTAATAGCACAACAGGTAGTGTACTTGCTTTTGATGCAGAAGGCTGTGGGTTCTACTCCCACAGTAGGTAGATGCATTGCTGATACTGTGTTGTAAATGGGGTGGATGCTGCAGTCCTTTTTGGTGAAGATACCTAGTAACTATGAACCTGTCAGTTTGCCATCCATTCCCTACTGTGATATTACTAGCTTATCATTTTTTAATGCAACATGGGCAATTTATTCCTCAAAGGCAACAACCACTTTATTTGTAGATGAAACAATGACATATAAAGTTGTTTGCTAGCAGCAACCTCTTCATTAGTTACAGATTTCTTTAATGTGGAATTTAGATGACTTTTATCTTGAAAGATTGTGCATATTTACTGATACTGGTGGACTGTAGAAGTTTGAGTATACTTTTATGATGGAAATGTAAGTTTAAGTAGACTTTTATGATGGAGATGTTCTGAATTGGGCAGGTTTGTCGTTATTGGTGCATGCATTTTGTTTCATTGTTTACTGGAAAAATGTTCAAAACAATAAATTTAAAATGCCCTCTAACAACTGTACTGTATTGTACAAGGAATATCATTTAATAAAATAAGGAAGGTGTATCAAAGAGCATGTGTATGTTTCGTGTAAAAGGGGTCTATGATTTGAAAACAGCCCAAAGTTAATCTTTATCTGCCACTGGCAAAATGTATTTTCTTTGAATGTCGGTTTCAATGCTGTTTCAATTAATGTGAGTTTCAAGGGCAGAGAAGTTTTAATGCTAAGTATATTTTCATTGTCAGACTGTATTGCTTTGTTTAGCAGATATCTATTAGGGTCTGTGTTGTAAAATGCAACTTTCAAATGAAATCCAAATCATCGCAGAAGTAAAGCAGTATGCACATTACAGTGTTTATGGTAAATGGGGCGAAATAACCAACGAATGGGACCTTGGAATGGCTGCAGGGGGGAGGCTCCATTCGACCTTGATTTTATGAGGGGTGAAGGGCAGCAAACTCAGACAGCCCCAGCTGAACTATACTTCTCAACTGTCCAGATTTTTGCAGAATGAATAGATTTTTGCTTCTTATTTTTGGTTTGTTCCTCATAAAATTTGTGGTTTTTTGGCAAATCATTTAGGAATGAAGTCACTAAATAATGACAGACATTGAGTTTCAGACATTATAACCTTCAGAAAAATGCATGCTAAAGCAAGACCTGTTATTCTATCAACTGTCTTAAGTTTATACAAGAGCAATTTTAGTACTGTTTGTATGTTCCCCCAATATATTTATTAAGGTCTGTGCTGTAAAATGCAAAATAAAACTTTCAAATGAAATCCAAATCATTGCAGAAGTAAAGCAGTATGCACATTACAGTTATCTGATCCAGCTCTTGGATCATGTGACCCAGGCAGGTATGACCCTAGCCCCGAGTAGCATCCTGCCTTCGCCAAGAATGATACCACAGTATAAGGACAAAATGATTGACTTCAGCAATTGGCTAAGCTTCTGGTGTCATTCAAAGAGGATCCAGTATTTGTCTGCCTGGGAAGACATGATCGACAAACCACGATGCTTTACCAGAGATGGTCTGCACCTGCCACCCCTGGGATTCAGGTTACTAGCTAAAGCTCTTGCCACCCCTATAGTGCCTTTTTTAGGCAAGGTTCAAAGGATAAAACCACCACTGTAACAGATACAAGCATGCAAAATCTGAAGGTAATGCTACTCAATGCTAAAAGTCTAAACCACAAAATGCACTCTCTCGAGGCACTCCTAAAAATGGAGAACATCGACATCTGTGCAGTAACTGAGACCTGGTTCAAGACTTCAGAGAGCACCCCTGCAATACCAGGCTACAATTCTTACCACACTTTTTGGCCACAAAACCAGGACCGAAACACTAAAGGTGGAGGAGTGTCCATATTCACCAAGGATATTCACACCTCCAGGCTAGTTGCCCAACACAATGCATCTGAAATTCTCCAGGTGCGACTAACACTAGGTAAGACTGTAATCCAAATTGTAGCATGTTACAGATCCCCAACCATGCCCCAAGATTCTCACTACACCTTTCTAAACATACTGGAAAATATTAAGATACAACCAAACACCCTAATACTGGGTAATTTCAACTACCCTGCCATTAATTGGGAAAACTACTCAGGTACCAACTCCTTTTCCCAACGGTTCTTGGAATTCATAAATTCCAATGCCCTGGATCAACTAATCCATAGTCCCACCAGGGGCTCCAATATCCTAGACCTGGTCATTACCAACATGGGAGATAGATGCTCCACACCAGTGGTGACCCCCTCATTGGTCAGGTCTGACCATAAGCAAATCACCCTTGACATCCACATCCCACCCCCACCCCCCAGTAAGGAAACCTCCTTAAAAAACTTCTCCAAAGCCAACTTCAAGCTACTAAAGTCAGAAGTGACAAACTTCACAACACCCATGTAGACGGGATCTGGTAGTTCAACTGCAGAATCCTACACTAAGGCACTGTACGAGCACATCCACTCGTGCATGAGTCGTGCCATCCCAAATAGAACCAAGATGCTCTTCTCCAAAAAAAAGGAAGCCAATCTGGTGGTCTCCTGCTATAAACAAACTATAGAACAGAAGGAAGAAACTGTTGCAAAAAAAGAGGAAAATCCCAGGATGCAAAAAACTCCCTCACCAGCCTCAGTAAGAAGCTGAGATCCCTCATAAAATCCTCAAAAGCTAGTTACAAAAATAAAATTGCCAAAGATTCCAAAGACAACCACAAGGCATTCTATAGTTATGTCAAGAATCTAAATGGCAATGCTCAGATCTGCTTTGAGTTACAACAGAATGGCATTAAATATACTGATCCCAAGGATATTGCCAATATCCTGGCAGATCGATTTAGTGCCAACTTCACCCCACTCTCACCCCCTAAAGGGCCTATCTCAGTACAAAAAGATTGCCAAATTCCGATAATCACGGCCACACAGGTAGAAACCACACTCTCCAAAGCTAAGAATACAGCATCCATGGGACCAGATGACATCCCAGGTTGTGTACTACATGAACTACAAAATGAATTGGCACCTCACCTAAGTGTCATGTTTAATCATAGCCTCACCTCAGGCTTCGTGCCCACTAAGTGGCGCACAGCTACAGTTATCCCACTCCACAAGGGAGGATCCACCTTGGATCCCGGGAACTACCGTCCCATCAGTCTGACAAGCCTGATTTGCAAGGGCATGGAACGCATTATCATGGAACTTATAAACAAAGACACTGGCAACCTTCAAACAATGGACCCCACCCAGTTTGGATTTATGAAGGGCCGATCTTGTCTCCTGAATCTGATTGACTTCTTCAAATCAGTCTCCAGAGCTGTGGACAAGGGTAAGGCAGTCCACACAGCCTATCTGTACCCCGCCAAGGCCTTTGACACCATCCCCCACTCTGGAATCATAGATAAACTTACTAAGGTGGGCATAAATCCCTACGTCACTCGATGGGTTGCTAACTGGCTTACTGACAGAACCCGGACAGTAAAAGTAGCCGACTCCAAATCCAGCTCCAGACAAGTGACAAGTGGAGTACCTCAGGGTTCAGTCCTGGGACCGCTCTTTCTTGGCATCTACTTCTCTGAAGTACAGGCCAACACTAAGGGACTCTGGCTAACAAAGTTTGCAGATGACTGCAAACTGGGAGCCATTATTGAATCCCCAAATGATGTGGATATTCTACAAAAGGGCCTTACAAAAACAGATGCCTGGTGCCAGAGCCATGGGCTCAAGCTTAATGCCAAGAAATGTATAGTTATCCCCTTTGGAAAAAACATGTAACCATGAATTACCACATAGGTGGCAGGACACTAAACATCGAAAGTGTAATGAGAGACTTAGGGACACAGGTGGACAGTGGTCTCACTTTCAATAACCACATTGCAACAACAGTCAGGAAATCCTTCTATGTGGCACACCTCATCACTAAGGGCTTTTCATCCAGAAAAAAGTAGGTCATTGTCCCACTGTACTCATCCCTCATTAGACCCATTATAGAGTATAATGCCCCGTTTGGTATGTACCTCACAAGACATCTGCAACAGCTGGAAAGGCCACAGAAATACCTCACTAAAAGAATCACAGGCCTAAAGCAGATGCCATATACTGACCATCTAAAAAAACTCCAGCTATACTCTGTGGCATATTGTCTACTAAGAGGCGATCTCTGCTTAACAAACAATGCCATGTCAAACCCTGAGCTGCTGGACATGCTCCACTTAAAGAAATCCCAATCCCTCAGAGCCACACGCTCCAGGGATCTAAACCTTGTCATCACAATGAAGAAAACATGCTGGAGGGATAGGTTCCTGACCCAGAGACTCCCCATACTCTGGAATAGACTGCCCATACATATCAAGCCGAGTGCCTCATTGGCCTTCTTCAAAAGGAACCTTGATGATTGGATAGGAGATAGGAAATTCACCCCGGGGATCATGTCAGTCACCCTGCTAGACAGGGGCCTGGAGAAGTAAATATTGTGGGAAGAAATATCCAGGAAATTGTTATGGCTAGGCTTGCATAGGCCCTAGGGCCGATAGCCTAGTACCAACCCATGAACCTACCAACCTATAAACCTATTAAGCCTTGTCCAGATTTCCTGCATTAAGAGGTTGAGAGGTACGTGCAAATAAATTGCTTTATAGAATTAGGAATATCCAAACCTCTCAACTTTCCCCAAGTATGGCTCAAAATGTTGCTCTCCCCCTAATAATTCCTCCGCAAAATGGCAATTTTGGAAGAAAATGTGGAGGGTTTACAATTATAAATAACTGTAATGATCAGAGTTATAGATTACTTTTATTTCAGAAATGCATGTAGATGCTCTTATTTTGTCAGCTGCTCAAGTTAACAGTACTAATATTAAAAAGGGGTCCCTTCTTTGACAGGTTCCCAACTGTATTGTGTGGCAATTTTATATTTTTGCATCACATTTTTGGTCTGTTTTTCATAAAATTGTGGTTTTCTGCCAAATTAGTGGCAAATCATTAAAGATTGAAGTTAAAAATAATGGCAGACATTTGAGTTTCAGATTTCATACCCTTCAGAAATTTCATACGAATGCAAGACCTACTACTATTCTATTATCTTTCTAAGTTTATAAGAGCAATATTTAAAATTTGTCCTTATTTTTGGGCCTGTGTCCCACTTCTATGTATGGCTTTTTCCAGATTTCTTGCTCTGAGGTTGAGAGGTATGAGTGTCAGAGCCATCACCATCAGCCACAGACATTTCAAATTGTGACATACTTGTTTCACCCCACTCCCCCATGTAGTGACTCTGGATATGTTAAAGCAAGGCAAGGAGCAGATATGCAGTATAAGTATGCAGAGTATTCCCCTATCCAAGGTAGACACAAGTACAACAGTGGCTTTTCATCTGTCCTTGATTTTGCAGAATGTTCTGGTTTTCTGTCATATTTTTATACTGTTGATTTATGCTTCTTATTATTCAGAAAATGCATGCTGTCGCAGTGCCCTGTTGCTTTGTGTTTAAGTAGCAATGCTTTAATAACCATTGGGTAAGCTTGTCTGAGATTGTAAGATGCAAGTAACCTTTAATAAGCATACTGTTAAATAATTACCAACACTGAAAGCCTTTTTGTTGTTGCCAGGCAGAGAATATTTACATAACTAGATAATGTACAAGCCTTAGGTATTGAAATGCATATGACAATATTTGTAATAAAGGACAGGATTATGGTATTTTCAGAAGCGCATTACATTTGTTGGAGATTTGCAGTCATCTTTGCAGGCTTTACCCGTAAACTAAACAAAATGCCAATCTATCATGTGTGGTCCATAACCTGTGCAGTAACCCTTTAAGCAATTTATCTTGAGCTTGTTTCTTGTTTGCTGTTCATTTTTTACTTTGATCATGTTTTCCCCATGAAACAAGTAGATAGTTGTCAGGCAGCAGGTCTTTTTTGGATAAGAAACATTTTTACAAGTGGGGGTATCACAGAGATTTCTACTTTCAGCATGTTACTTGACACTTTTATAAAGCTGAATATAAGTTATAATTAGAACTGCAGTGCAAGGAGAAGCTTGTTTTTATTTATACTTGATTTTGACTAGTATTCCAGTAATGTATTTAAAAAGTAATCTAGTTTTTCATGCCTCACAACCTTTTTCTTTCCATCTAGATATTAAGTAAGCTGTCATGCAGCCAATGCATTGAAATATTTTTTCTTCTACACTTCATTTTGTCTTGATTGGACTCTTGTAATGATGGTTTGGCACACAGGGCAGCATATTTAATTAAAGTTCCAGTTGTTATGTTTTTGAGCATAGCTCCACCCCTTTATAGTTGGCCACACCTCTTCCCATTGGCCCCACCCATTCAGCTGTCTCCTGCAGCCCCCCTTTAATTTGAAGTCACCAGCCGCCACTGTATTTAACTTGGTCTAACTAAAATAATTTGTGTGACTTGTAATGTCTGTTTAGGAAATGTAGTAAATGTGATTTTTATTTTTGTAAAGTTGTTGTTGGTCTTTTTCCGGTTAGGGGTCGCCACAGCGGAACTCTGGTCCGCTAATAATTGGCAGTCGATTTTTATACTGCCCAGTTGCCAGCCCAACGCCCAACCTTCAGCAAAGGCCCACCCATTCACGCATGTCTTTCGGAGGCCACTCGACCGCGGGTAGGACATGCAGACTCCACACAGAAGGCACTCCAGCCAAGAATCGAACAGGAGAACCTCTTGCTGTGAGGCAACAATGCTACCACTGTACCACCTTAGCTGTGCTGTTTCATTTACTTATGGTGTGGTTATGGTATTGCAGATTATAAAAATAAAGGTTTTGGATCTGAGAAATGTGTCTTATTGAATTTTGCAGATGTTCTACCATGCTCCATGGCGATGGCACTTTTCGCGCAGTGCGAAAATAGGGTGTTCCATATTTTGACCATTTGTCACACATTGTTAGGGTCTGTGTTCTACTCTGGTCCTCTTAAGAGGTTGAGACCTATGCCGAAACAGCCATTGTTAGCTGGCAAAATGTTGACGTCAAAATGCCGATAACACAAATGTTAATGCACCAATACACATGAGCCAAGAAATTAAATAAAACATGTTTTTTTCTGGGGGGGCAAGCCCTCTGCACTCCCCCACTCCCCTTGATATATATGTATACTACTATATATGATATCACACAAACAAAGAGTAAAGGTAAATCTCCAAATCCCCTCAATTTGTGCAGTCTTGCACACCTGTCAGTCAGCTGACTAGTCAACCATATACAGTCAACTATTCAGCTGTCAACTAGCACTCATTCGGCCAGGTCATTAGCACACACACACACACACACACACACACACACACACATATGTGGTGGTTTCTGTACTTTGTTTTATTTATATATATATATATATATATATATATATATATATATATATATATATATGTATATATTTATTTTATTTAACATTTGTTAACTGGGAAAGTCCGACTAGGACAGTGACTATTTTCAGCAGAGGCCTGGGGATAAATGCTCCAGATGTATGTGTTTGGAATGGGGGAGGAAACATGAGTACCCAGAGGAAACCCATGTGAATGCAGGGAGGACATGCAGAATCCACACAGAAGGCACCCCAGCCAAGAATCAAACCGGAGAACTTATTGCTGTGAGGTGACAACTTTAACCCCTGCACCAGTGTGTGTGTGTGTGTGTGTGTGTGTGTGTGTGTGTGTGTGTGTGTGTGTGTGTGTGTGTGTGTGTGTGTGTGTGTGTGTGTGTGTGTGTGTGTGTGTGTGTGTGTGTGTGTGTGTGTGTGTGTGTGTGTGTGCTTTACCTGGTTCTCCAATATACTCTCAAATTATTCCATCCTCTGCTGAAGTCGACATTTCTTGAGTGAGGTGGGACAACCTGCACACAGTTTTGCCCTACTGCTATGCTCCTCAGCCCTGTTCTGTTCCCTAACAATGACATCCATAATGGAAATCAGCTCAGCAGTTCTACATCCTAACAGGCACCATGCACATCAATGCCATGCCTCTACGCTGTTCTGAGTTCCAGACAGCAGCAACTTATTTAGGACAGACACATTCCAAAATGTAACCGGAAACAGGGGTGGAAAATGGGATGATACAGCACCTCTAGTGGAAAATTTACCTTGTTTACCTCAAAGTATTTTAACAGATCCTTACACTCAGAGGGAAGCTTTTGTTTCAATGTAAAGAAAGTGGACTTGACATCTGTCTCGTTCAAGAAAGATAAGGCCACTAATTTTTTAACGGACAATTGAAATGCACTACATTTGCCATACAATGGCACTAAACCTATACTCTATACCTTCCACCACACGTGCTGAGTAAAGTGAAACAAACAACCTTTTGGAGTAGCACCATTAATATTTTGTGTGATGCTTTTCATGGAAACTATTTCAAAGTCACACAACATGAACTTTAGCTTGTGAAGCCCTGTACACATAACAATGTCAAAGAGACACTGTCCTAGATAATTGTATGCTTTCAGTGATTTTTTTTTTTTTTGCTTATTAAGCAATACACTAAAAGTATAGCTGTTGTGCTAACACAATATACTGTATGTAAAAGCCATGTATGCTGCACAATTGATGGCAGATTTGTCCTTTAATAAGGAAGGTGCCTTCCATAAGCCAAATAGTTACAGTACAGCAATCTTTCAAGTTTTGCTCTGTTGACATTACTACTATATAAGTGCTGGTACTCATATCAGACATTTATTTATGAATAAATGCACCTATTTTTAGTGGTAAATTGTCTACAACTAAATCTTGTAGTGAAATTCATAACCTACACCCTTTAATTAGTTTCTGATTGCAAGCTCTATTCACCTGTTTTCTGGCAGGTAGATTAACAGTATATTCAGTAGATGTGTTGACCAACACATCAATAACTAGTAAACAGGATGCATCCTTTGAAACAGTGACGCTTTGCTTTAATTGGCTGCATACCTTATATCTTCCCCCTCACTACTATCACTTTTATGATGATGAGCAACTGTTTTTCTCAGTTTCTCACCAAATGCAGTAATCTTGGGGACCACTCTACCCTTGCAGAGACTCAATAGTTCATTTTTGCAGCAGCAGTATTTCCTAGTCTTAATTCTCTTTTCCAGATTATGCAGATAACTGTCCATGGCCAACACCTCCTTTCTCTTTTGAGACAGCACTGTTTCATATATGCTCCCGGGACAGAATCTCTTGACTTCTGCTATGGCCACTGCAGTAGCTATATGCACAAGTACAACTAAGAGTACTACATCTTATATATTAGCTTATTTTATGTTCAGAACCTCAGTGTTATCGCCGATCGATCTTCTAAAAAACTAAGGGTAATGCTGCTCAGTGCCAGAAGTCTCAATCTCAAGATGCATGCACTCGAGGCCCTTCTCAGTATGGAGAACATCAATGTCTGTGCTGTGACAGAAACCTGGTTCAAGGCAGTATTTCCTAGTCTTAATTCTCTTTTCCAGATTATGCAGATAACTGTCCATGGCCAACACCTCCTTTCTCTTTTGAGACAGCACTGTTTCATATATGCTCCCGGGACAGAATCTCTTGACTTCTGCTATGGCCACTGCAGTAGCTATATGCACAAGTACAACTAAGAGTACTACATCTTATATATTAGCTTATTTTATGTTCAGAACCTCAGTGTTATCGCCGATCGATCTTCTAAAAAACTAAGGGTAATGCTGCTCAATGCCAGAAGTCTCAATTTCAAGATGCATGCACTCGAGGCCCTTCTCAGTATGGAGAACATCGATGTCTGTGCTGTGACAGAAACCTGGTTCAAGGCTCCTGAGAGCACCCCAGCACTATCAGGTTTCACCTCATATCATGCGTTCCGGCCCCAAAATCCGGACAACACCAAGAAAGGAGGGGGGGTGTCCATATTCATAAAGGACACCCACACCTCAAGGTTGGTGGCAACACGATGCATCGGAGACCATCCAGGTGCAATTAACCATAGGCAAGACTGCTCTGCAATTTGTAGCATGTTACAGGCCACCCTCTCAAACTCAGGAACCTCACATGGCCTTCCTGAAAACATTGGAGGGATAAATGTATCTCCAAACACCATCATACTAGGTGATTTCAACTACCCTAATATAGACTGGGAACACTACTCAAGCCCAAACACTCTAGCCCAAAGGTTCCTGGAGTTCATAAACTCAAATGCCATGGAACAACTAGTCACCATCCCCACAAGAGGAGAAAACATACTTGATCTCATCATCACGAACATGGGATCACAATGTTCAACACCGAAGTATACCCCTCACTGGTGAGATCAGATCATAAACTAATCTCGCTGGAGGTCCTCATCCGCCCCCACCTGAAATAAAAAGACCACAGTGAAAAACTTCTCAAAAGCCGACTTCACACTTCTAAAAACTAGCGTGGTCTCCTTTAAGGCCCCTGAGCCAGTGGTAAACATTACTCAAACCGCTGAATCACTTACAAATGCCTTCTACCAGCACCTACAGGACTGCATGGATCAGGCAATCCCAAACAAAACTAAGACTCTTTGTACCAAAGGCAAGCGTCCAGTCTGGTGGACCCCAGCCATAAACAAGCTCTACAACAAAAGGAGGAAGCTACTACAAGATAGAGCAAAATCCTTGAAAGGTAAGACACCTTTGATCATTATAAGTAAAAAACTAAGAGCTCTCATAAAATCATCCAAGGCAAATTTTGAGAGAAAAATCGCCAAGGACTCAAAAGACAATCATAAGGCCTTCTTTAGCTATGTTAGAAACCTAGGAGGAAACTCCCAGATATGCTCAGAATTAGTTCAAAATGATGTGAAGATTACTGAACCTACACACATTGCCAACATACTGGCTGACAGGTTCAGTGTAAACTTCTCCCCCCCTCCCCCCCAAAAGGAGAGATATCTATACCAGAGGACTGTAGAACCCCAAACATCTCCAATGCCCAGGTGAGAACTGCCCTCTCCAAGGCAAAAAACACAGCATCCTTGGGACCGGATGGTGTCCCCGGCTGTGTGCTCCACGAACTCAATGAGGAATTAAACCCGCAGTTAGGACAGCTGTTTAATCTTAGCCTCACCTCAGGATACGTACCCAAGGAGTGGCGCACGGCGACTGTGGTCCCACTTCACAAGGGCGGTGCCTCCACCGACCCTGGTAATTACCGTCCCATTAGCTTGACAAGCCTTATCTGCAAAGCCATGGAGAGGATCATAATGGAACTCATAAATAAAGACATAGGGAACTTGCAGACTTTGGATCCAACCCAGTTTGGCTTTGTCAAAGGCAGATCATGCCTTTTAAACTTGGTTGACTTTTTCGAGACAGTCACCAAGGCCATTGATGAGGGAAAGGCAGTCCATACAGCCTACCTCGACCTGGCAAAGGCCTTCGACACAATACCCCACTCAGGTATCATCGGAAAACTCATCAGCTTGAATGTAAACCCATACATCACAAGATGGGTTGCAAACTGGCTAAGTGACAGAACCCACAGGGTCAGAGTTGCTGGAGCCATGTCAGACTCAAAGCCTGTCACAAGTGGTGTCCCACAGGGCTCAGTCCTGGGTCCACTCTTGTTCGGCATCTACTTTTCTGAAGTACAAGCAAACACAGGAGGGTTATGGCTGACAAAGTTTGCAGATGACTGCAAACTGGGCGCCATAGTCGAAAACACATCTGACACAGATATCCTTCAGAAGGGCCTCACAGAAAGCGGATAACTGGTGCCAGAGCCATGGCCTAAAGTTAAACGCCAAGAAATGCATAGTCATACCCTTCTGGAGAAACAAGGTTACCCCTAGCTACCATATAGGTGGCAATCCACTGAGCACAGAAGAAGTCATCAGGGATCTGGGGACCCAGGTTGACAGTAGCCTTCGCTTGACACTCATGTTGCTAAAGTAGTTAGGAAAACCTTCTACATTGCCCACCTGATCATGAAGGGATTCAGATCTAGATCAAGGGAGGTCATCGTCCCCCTGTACTCATCACTCATTAGACCTATGATTGAGTACAATGCCCCATTCGGAATGTATCTGACCCGACACCTGCAGCAGCTGGAAAGGCCCCAAAAGTTCCTCACCAAAAGGATAAAGGGTCTCAAAAATATGTCTTATGCTGCCCGACTGAAAGAACTCCAGCTCTATTCAGTCTCATACCGCTTGCTCAGAGGTGACCTGTGCCTGACATATAAGGCCATGTCAAACCCAGATTTGATGAATATGCTTCACCTCAAAAATCTAGATCCCTCAGAACCACAAGGCGGAGACTTAAACCTTGACACGGTTATTAATAGAACGTGCTGGAGGGACAAATTCATCACCCAGAGACTCCCTATGCTGTGGAACAAAATCCCGGTACATGTGAGGCAGAGCACCTCGCTGGCCTTGTTCAAGAGGAATCTTGACCAATGGATGGTAGATCGCAGATATACCCCAGGGATTACTTCAGTGTCACTGCTTGACAGAGGCACAGCAAAATAATAGGCATAGTTTTATTCAAACTAAAGGGGTGGCGAAAGCCACATAACTATGGGCTAGGCTTATAAATGCCCTTGGGCAGATAGCCTAGTATGAACCTATGAACCTATGAACCTATAAAGCTGGTAGTCAATTTTATGGACGTCGATGATTAGTATATTCAACTTCTTCCAGGTTCGCTATTATGGGTCAGTGTTTTTACTTTCTATGTTCTTGTAATTTGTCCTAGTCATACAGACCCATATATATATATATATATATATATATATATATATATATATATATACGGGTTCCTATTAGAAGACCGAAGACGCATTCTTTCAAATGCGTCTTGGCCGAACTTAAAAGACTGAAATGGCAAAATAGCAAAGCGGCTTTTAAGCGAATTTTTTCCCTGGGAAAGAATTCACTTGGCTGCTTCGTTACTTTGCCATTTTTGGCACTGTAGTGCAGTCTCGGAGTTGGTATATTTAAGTAGGGGGGATGTGGGGGCGAAGCCCCCCCACTTAATGTAATATTTAAAGTGTTTTGTGTTTTATTTATTTTTTTGTTGGAACAGCGATTTTTTCCCTTGGATAAAAAAACTGCTGTTCTGACAGTTCAAGATTGTAAGCTTTCGCTTGCATAGAGTCGATTAATCACCGTTCACTTTTTTAAGTGTTCGGTGATCTAATATAGACCATATATATATATATATATATATATATATATATATATATATATATATATATATATATATATATATCCCACAATATTACTCAGAACTGGATAAAGCAGTTAAAGCAGTTAAACTGGATAAGAGAATGAGGAAATCCTCTCTTAAAAAGTGAGCATGTCTAAATATAGTTTTGCTTGTGCATCTTCACTTTAAGCATATAATAATTTCATTGCTATTTTTCAGCACTGTCTTCAGATTTTTTAGAGGCCACCACTCCCATCAGCAAACATGTGAATTTAGAGTAACTAGCAAGATTTCTGCCATCAAGGGTTCTCAAGAAAGATTAACAGTACTTGGATCCAGTAGCAGGGTTAATTACATCAGGGGAATACCCTTAAACAGTTTGTAAAGTCATGGAGCCCAGATTTTTATGATGTTTCCTGTGCCTGGTAACTATCGGCCCTTTCATTACCCGATTCTTTTCCCCATGGGTGAGTGCTGGTCTCAGGGACTGACATCCAGGCAGCCATCACCTTTTTCTTCTAAAATTTTCCCTTGATACCCCTTCCCCTCACACAAATAAGGTTTATATACACAGGATACCCACAACTCCACCCCAGTGATACACACTTACTTCAGTGCATGGGTCAAATTGTGCCAAGATGGTTGTACACATCTCAGCCCTTACTGCTGCATGCTTCAGCACCCACCTTCACTGGGTGTCAATTATACAGCAGGGTATATTTTTTCCTCCTACTATGATGGATGAGCCAGCATAGGTTACTTACTGCCACTCTCCCCAGCCAGCTCCTGCAAACAGCAGACTATTGGTCATCCCAGGTCATCTGACTCATAGTCCAAGCTTTAACCCCTGTGCGCTGGACTTGGTGATTGAATGCCTAAGACTAGATAGTGTGTTTTCAATCTCATTTTCTTTTTATTTATTTACTTCAAATTTTACCTCAGATAGAATCTGTATTCTCATAGGCTGATAACAGTAATAGTTGTCCGTGATGTTCTTTCTTCTGTCACATCCTTTGATACTAAGTTATTGTTAACTGCAGAAAAAAGTACCTTAACTTTTATTAGACAGATTGTTAGGTTTTCGTTGAGCAGAGGATTTAAGACACCTACAATCAGCTATGATGGTTACAATTTCAGGCGCTTTGCTAAAAGAAAATTCGGAAAGTTCACTGCAGACTTTTCATTCATCTAGACTGCATGCATTTCTGAGTAGTGTTAAGAAAATATGAAACCGGGTAAGCAGATAAACCTGATTTGTTTCATCCAACAGGACAGTTTGCTGAACAAGATGTACTGTCCTCTTTTGCTGATGATGAGTTTCTTGAAAACACCAGATGCTACACTGAGAGACTCCATTAAGTAAAATGGTCCACCGACTTGTAGAGTTTTCTGCAATAATTATTAGGCAGCTGATGTAGGTCTGTCCCGAACAACACTGTAATTAGAACTTTTTCTTTGTTAAATAAATGGCTGTTTTATGGAGTTGTGGTTTAGGACAGTCTCTTCAATGTATTTTACTGTAAGTTAGTAAACTACTTTGAATCTACTGCTTCCTGACACTGATATCCTAACTCCACAGTCCATTTTGTTTTCATCAATTGGAAATGTAGTGTCAGTGTAAGGAGATCTACTAAGGTAGAAATTTCAGAAAACTGCTTGTAAGCTGCTGACACCATACTCAAATGAAAAATGTGGGTTCTTTTTGATTTACTTGAGAGAAGGGACAGAGTGCTTATAAAAACACATCAAAGCATGTAGATGTATCCTTCAGGGCATTGTTCTAATGTTTGTTTGTTTTTTTAAGAAGATCTAAGCAGATTATAACAGCAGAATAACATTGCTGTTTACTTGCATAAGCATATGCAGCACAAATTAATCTACCTTTACTACACATAATTAAAATGACACAGTTCTAATTGTCTGCAGTCTTGAGTCTTTGAAGTTGAATTACAATTCAGGCATGAGCTAAAGTCAATCTGTACCCCCTCCCACTTAAGTCAAAATCAGAGGAAGTCCCCCAGTACCTCTTCTAGCTGTTTCTAACCTTATACTTTACTCCTGTGTGTTGATTTAATTTATAAATTAGAAACATTATTATTTTGAATGCAGTGACCCTAAAATGATATTTTTTAAAGACAGTGTGTAATATTCTTCATAATGGTTTCATATTTTTATAACATGATTCACAATTGATTGTTTTGGAAAATAAATTACTTTCTTAGTGTTGCATAATTAAGCAATGAGGTATATGTCACAATACAGTAACACCACTTGTGTTTCAATTTCTCCAAGAATGATGTTATTACACTATAACATACAACACAGGAAATGTTTATTGTTGTTACACAATGGGTGACCAAAGTGAATATTACAGAAAAAAAACAAATACTACAAGATATAGCTCCACTGTGTCTCAGTGTTCGATGCCAAGAATCCTGGTAGTCAGCAAAACTTTTTTACACACAGGGCAAGGAACGTAATAGTACATTGTTGCTGCACTTGCTCTGTACAACTGTAATGATTTTGCATGATTAACTGTTGGTTTCTTTATTGTTATTACTTTTAAAGCATTAGTTACCCAACCATATCCAGTGCTCCAGAGTAGCCCATACTCCTAGAGTGATGTCCCATGTATATTTTCAGGTTAATAATGCATTCAGGGGTGGAGGGCAGTGCCAAGTCACCTTGTTAATAAGTGCACCATGCTGATTTCCTGATTAATTACTCACGGGGGCTGTGTCTCAAACCCCTTTCTGATTTACAGCTTGTGATTGCAGTTCTGATACAGCTTCCTGAAGCCCTTTGCCAAATTGCAGCCATCTGTAATATGGCATGATGTCTTTCACTGTGCACACAGTAGTCAGGGTGAGCCCTCAAAAACTGTTTGTAAAATGGACAATAACTTTTGTTTTCTGCTAGTCATAATATCCTCATCTGTTTATATTATTTAAAGTAATTTGCATGTCATTTTAATCAGGGCCAGTGTTAGTATTTTAGGGGCCTCTGCAAGTGACAAACTGGGGGCCCCCATATTTTGAGGGTCTATATCATATGAGCAAATCACACAAATTGAGAATGATCATAATATCAAACGTACTGGACCTTGAAGTGCTTTTTTTGATACTGCGATGCAGTGAAGAATGGGATATTTGCCCTTTCCTCACTGTAGTACGATCTCGGAGTTGGAATCTATATTTAGCGAGGGGTATGGGGGTGCAGTCATCCACAATAGGAAGTTCAAGGTACGATAAGTTCGATATTATGAGCATTCGCAATTTGTGCGATTCGCTCATATGATATAGACCCATACTTTGAGTCTAAGTATCCCCTTCACTGCCACCTCTCTTGAGCAACCTTTTATTTCATACTGTAGAGTTCCAGGACTAATATGCGAAACTGAACTGTAGTTACAATGCTCTTATATTATGTCAAGCCTGTGTACTGCACTTTGTTGGCACATCTTACAGAGAAAAATTCACAGTGACTGGCATTTGTTTGTAATGATGATACATTATCATAACCATATATACAGGGTTGGTCTTAGGTGAAATGGCTCCATTGGTAAATGGCTCCAATAGTAACCCCACTTCCTACCGTTTCTCTCTTACACACATCGTCCAGTGACCCACCTCCCATTTTCATCCATACCGGGCTGCCCATGCCATGTGCATTACTTTTTTCTTCCTTTTCTCACATTTTGCCTTACTGTTTAGTTTTTTTTTCAAGAAGCCATGGCTTTTTATATACTCTGAAGTGCTGTTTTAATTTTTTTACAGCCTTTTTCACCCCATGATGGCTTCATGAAAATTTATGATTAAGGAAAGAAATTCATTGTTACTGTTCAACTTAACTTTCTCTTGTATCCTTTCAATTGTGTGGGAAATAAGTCAATTAAGCCAGAGGCTCTCAGAAGCCAAAGGGTTTTAGATGCTCTGAGGTGCATTTTAAAGCATTTTCACAACCATTTGATCCAGCGGTATCCTGAACAAAAATCTTATGTAGGAAAATTGTTTGTCTTATTCTTTTCTTAGAAGGAAGACATGAGTTGTGACAAAGGTTTAATATTCAAAGTTGAAAAAAATAGTAGCTCAAAATAAATTAAGAAGACAAAGGTTTGAGAGGACAGATACAACCTCTCTGAGAATACTGCCTGCCCCACCACCACCAAAAAAAGACAGTCACTGTCTGTACATCCCTCTGGCGGTAGACTGGGGTGGAAGCAGAGGTTCAAATGGCAACAGTCTTGTATTTCAGGTTACTGTTGTCATACGTAGCATGACTCCTCACTCCTGCCCCTACTTTCCCAAAAGCAGCCACCTCTATACATGTCAAATGTGTGACTGTGAGGAAAGTGAAAAAAGTAATGATCACAGTGATAGAGACCAACTTGCTAATTGTGACAGTACACTAGTCCTATACAAGCTATAGTAACCTTTGTACATCTCTGAGGTCTGTTAGAAAAGTAAAAGAAAATGATCACATTGTACCCAGCCCGAACATGAGCTATAATGACCTCTTGTGCACATCTCTGAGGTTTGATTGTAAGGAAATTGAAGAAGTAATGGCCACACCTTCCCCAGACCAATATAAGCTACAACAACCTCCTGTACACACTTAAGATCAGGGAGAGTTTTAGAATAGGTGGAATTTAGGGCAGAGGCCATCACTATGTCCACGTCAAAATCCATTTATATAGTCTATGGTGTGGGGGACACCAGACCACTAAAAGGTCAAAAGATCTGAATATTTTTGATGTATTTTCTGACTTATTTTTGAAAGATAATTACTAATTAACTTCATTTTTTTACTGCTACCCAGAAGAGTTATTTACGTCCCCAGCATTATTGTGTGTGTGTGTGTGTGTGTGTGTGTGTGTGTGTGTGTGTGTGTGTGTGTGTGTGTGTGTGTGTGTGTGTGTGTGTGTGTGTGTGTGTGTGTGTGTGTGTGTGTATGTGTGCAGATAAAAACTTTTTTTGCACACACACACACACACACACACGCTCACTGCATGTTCATCTTCAGGGAAACTGGTGCATGCAAATTCATCTACTTCATATCTCTGAGGTACTGGAGTAATCCTAAGCACATAGTTAGGGTCTATAGCATAAGTTCGAACTTTTAAAAGTTTGAATGTCATATGGTCGACACCATGTGATTGAACTTTTAAAAGTTCTAATGTTTCAATGGAGATCCCCGTACAGTGCGGAATGGGAAGATTTCCCTTTTCTGCAATGTAGTGTGATCTCGGAGTTGGTATATTTAAAGAGCGGGGGTGTGGGGGGGTGCAGGGGTGCTTGCCCCCCTGCTTAAAATGTTCAAGTAGGTTTTTGTTTTGTAGTTTTTTTTTTTTTATATTTTCAAAGTTTTGAAAGTTCGATCATATGGTGTCGACCATATGACGTTCAAACTTTTCAAACTTCAATTATATAATATAGACCCCATAGCTAGACATGCACACAGACAGGGGGTGCATGCAGAATCTACACAGAAAAAGACACAGCCAAGAACTCAACCAGAGCAAAGTATTTTGAAATGGCAATGCTACTTACCACTCCGCCATGACAGCGAGTAGTTCCTTTCACACACATCCCCTTCCTGTCAAACCACCAATGATACCACCTAGCATGTATAAGGTCTTTGTTTATGAAGGTGAGTGAAAGATATTATGGCCAACTTTTTACTCTTAAATACACTTTATCCATGCCCCCAAATCATAATGGCAGTACTGATGATGTTAGTGATAGAACGTGAAATAAAGTATAGTCAGCTTATTACTCTTACAATGTAAGTCCCCCACACACAAACAAAATATAATCCATAGCACTACTTGTTTCACATTGATTACAGCAAACAGCAATACATCGTGTGACTCTAATACTGCCACACAAGATTGATGTCTGGTATTTAGCAGTTGTAAGGAGTAATACGTACCTGTGACTGTCCCTAATCTTGCAGAATGTCCCTTATTTTGCCTTACATTTTTGTCCTGCTCCTCTTAAAAATGTTAATTTGCTGGTAAATGATTCATGATGGCAAACAGTCGACAATGCCAGACATTAGAATTTCATATGCCTTATTGTCCAGATAATGCATGTTGATGCAAAATGAGTTATTCTATTAACTTTTTAAGTGAATTAGATTCATATTTAAAAAAAAAAGTGTTCCTGATTTTGAGCCTTTATGCTGCCACTATTTACGGCTTTGCCAGGAAATCTTGAGCACAGAAGCTGAGAGCTATAGTATCTGGTGTTGTGACAGTATCTGTAAAACTCCCTGAAAGAGAAAACTACCCCTGAAGATCAGGAGCATCTGCTCTTCTTAAATTCCAAGGTGTGCACTGAGCTCCGTCACTCTGCACTGACACACTCTAGTGTTTATCAAACTCATGCTAATTCACTGAGTACCAGCTTTATCCAAATATGCTCATATCACAACCTTGTTTAGGATAAAGCGAGTAATCGGAGAATGAATTATCTTTTTTTCTCCTCATTTTCCACAACCAGAAGCAGCTATTGCATGGAACCTACACTGTCAAAGGTGATTAGGGCCCCCCACACTGCTACAGGTAGTGTGATTGCCTAAAGCTGGCTATGATATTAGTTTTGGTGGAGATAATACCCATCAGCAGGATTAATCTAAGTTAAGGGCACTATGTCTATGGTAAAACACTTAATGAAATTATGAAGCCTGGTAGCTGACAAACCACTGCTACTACAACCAGAGGCATTGTTAAAATTTAAAGGAGAAGCGGTACTAGTCCTCAGGATTCTTCACACTATGCATTATTACCAGCCTGATTTATTACGGACACAAGACTGTAACTTACACTTTATAGTGTGAGGTTGGCATAATGGTTAAGGTGTTTACCTTACAAACATAACATGCAGGGTTTGATTCTTACATGGGGTAATTGGCTAGGCTGAAAGTGGCCCACAATGGCAGTTAGCCTAGTACAAATCTATGAACTGATCCCTGAGAGACCCTTGTCTGGAGAATTTCACTACTTGAAAAAGTATTTCCAGAAGAAACAATGAATGTTCTTCTTGAAAGAATGCAAACCATCTAACTGCAGAGTCAACCCTGAGAAGTAAATGGTAATCTACAGATTCAAATGGCCTCTTAACATCTACTGTATAAAAAGTGTACTTAGCAGATGATCATTTTCCATTGCTTCATATGTTTAGTTAGTAACTGTGTATATAGCTGTTATGTATTATATCTGGTCCTGAAGCCATACTGTTTGTTACTGAAATTATATTTAGTGATATACTCAATTATCTGTTCATAAAGTAGTTTTTCTTTTATTTCTGCCATATGCTATAGAATTGAAATGAGTCCATAGACCAATGTGCCCTGTAGGATGGATGTTTGGGTACTGGTGTTATGGTAGCATATTAGCAGTAGTTAGGCAAAATGTCTGTGCAAGGTTAAGCTGAAAATATATATTAGCAGTTTAGCAAGCAGAGTGGCAGCCATCTTGCGGAATTATATCCTTTTAGCTGTTACAAACTGCATCATATCTTCCCCATGCTGCAAGAAACACTATATAAAATAAATAAATAAATGAACAAACAAACCAAATAAATACAATTCATATAGTAGTGCCTCAGCCTTATATACTATCCTCCTGCTATAGTCTTTAACAGTACAACACATTCAAGCTACAGACAAAGCAAGATGCACCCAATATACAATGTTTGTTAACTGTTAGCGTAAATTAAAAAAAGATCTCTAGTACCTTAGATAAATGTCTTTCAAGAGGTCAAACAGGAAATGTTTCATGGAGTATTATACAGAGGTAAAATTCTCCAGCCAGTGAAAATATAATTAATCAATTAGTTTCAACAACAGGTCTTAATGAGGCAGTAATAGTAAATCATGTATTTTTTGTGACATATTCTATTTCTGTCTTTCTTATATCACTTGATAAGCTGGGATGATATATTTTCCTTATTGTTATTATTAAGAATCTGAAGTAGCTTACTTCATTTGGTCTCCAACCTGTGGGTTACAGATCTATATTGGAACCGAGCCGGCAACTTTTACTAGCATATGCTCCAAGCTCCAAACTCCTCCCCTTACCCATAATACACCTCCCCTGCCTTCCATCTCCAGATCTCGTTTGCAGCGAATTACTTTAGCATTGTGTCTCTTGAGCTCCAGCTTAGCAAGTGGGTAAAACCTTTGTGAGTAGCTTTTTTCTTCAGATTTTTGTGAGTTAGAGTTAGTATAGGTCCCCTTCACCTCCCCTCGCTTGGTGTGTCAAGTGATAGAGTTTTAGGATAGTTTGAGTAGTTTGTACTGTTGTGTAGATTGTAGCTTCCCCTCCACCCCTCAGTGTTTGCGAGTGTGGTGAGAGTGTGTGTGTGTGTGTGTGTGTGTGTGTGTGTGTGTGTGTGTGTGTGTGTGTGTGTGTGTGTGTGTGTGTGTGTGTGTGCTAGTTAGAAAGAAACTACCTGTTTTTCTATTAGGTTATCTTTCCATTTAAATAGTATGGCTGAAAAGCTTGTTTTCAAGCGTTGCACAGAGTGTGGCCATAAATTATCCCCTGCAGACAGCCACACTCTGTGTGTTTTGTGCTTGGGTGAGGCCCATCTTATTGTGGACTGCAGCATATGTGCAGGCTTCAACCCCCACGCCATAAAAGATAGGAAGGCCAAGTTGACCCTCAAAGGCCTTCTTCCCTCTTCAGAATCTGTTTCCTCGTCTCCGGGTTCAGTCACAGCGGCTGCTGTGACCGCCTCTCCTTCCTCTCTTCCTCTGGCTTCTCCTCCCTCCCAGGCTGGGACTCAATCTCCTGTACCAAAGCCTGTGGTAGCGGAGCAGAAAAGATGTAGAGAGAAGGAGAGAGAGTCAAAGGCGAGGAAAAAGAGAAAGTGGTCTCTAGACCTCACTTCACCTTTGAAGATGCCACGGATCTGTGACTCCTCTTGGCTCTGATCTCTGAGGTTCTCCTCGGAGCTGGAGGAGTAATGTCCAGCTTCTTGGGCCTTGGTGCCCCGACCCGCCAGGTCAGAGTCCGTGGCCTCATCGTGATCCAACCAGTCCTTGTCTGACATTAATCTGGATAAAATGATGAGGAGTTTTATCCGTACCCAGATCCAGATGGGGTCTTGCCAACCTCCCCTCCCTTAGGAGGGAGGAGCTCACTTCCTTTTTTCCAACCTAGATCTCCTTCTCTGACCCAACCTTTGGGTTTGGAATATTCAGATCTGAGGTTGGCTTTGGTCAGGGGGTCAGCGCCGACAGTACCTGCTTCCTCGATGCTGACAGCTGCCTGAAGCATTTCAGATCCAACCAGCTCAGATCCGAGCCGCTGTCAGAGCTGGAGCTTGGGTGTTGAATCCAAGGGAGTGGAACCTTTTTCTTCGGCTCTGACTTTGTCGGGTCAGGTTCCAACCTCGGAGTTCCGTCCACCTTGGACCCGGCTCCAATTCTCTCGTAGGACCTGGGGAGACTGATCTCCTTATTGGTTTCTCAGGAGGTTCGCTCTTCTTCTTCTGCATTTGATGTGGTAGAAAGGGTTCCCTCCACTGGATCAAGACCCCTGACTGCCCCCTAGGACTCCACCCAGACCCCCTCGGCTCTGTCTACTGTCCCCATCATTTTACCAGAGGGACAGCCCATGCTCGAAGAGCCCCAGATGGTTCCCCCCAAGGAACAAGTGGCTTGTGGGCACCCCCCGAAGAGCCCCACCGAAGAGGTACCTCACAAGCATACATAATACAGGAGGCACTTGAACTCCCCCGAGTCCCTCACTGAGGATACGGACTTGGATGATGGAGAAGGTTCCCCTAGGTCACCTCCCAAGGATGTCTCCTTTGGAGATATCATGGACATCCTGTGCCAACGGGGAGGTTGGTCTGCCCCCAAACCTTCTTCTGATGAGTCTGTGTTCCTGGAGGCTTTCGGCACGGGCCCATCTACTTCCTGGGTGTCCCCTCCCACAATCCTTTGGTGGATCTGGTCACCTTGCAGGCATGGAAGGAACCGGACACAATGGAACCTATTCCAAAAAGACTGGATAAGATCTTAAGCCCCCCCCCATAGACAGACCGGCATGGAACAAGGGCTCCCCCATAGACGCCATGGTGGTAGCAGCAGCGACTAAGAAGGAACTTGCTCAGGAGAGTTCCTCAGTCCATCCTCCTGACCGAGAGTTGCGGATGATGGACCACCTAGGGAAGTGGGTTTATGCTTCAGCTACCTTTTTGATTAGGACACTGAACTACCTGGCCCATGTCACTAGACTCCAACGCGACCTGGTAAAGGAGCTGGAGGAGTCTCCCCCCAAGTCCATGTCACAAGAGGACAAGGCTTCATTTTCCATGAGTATGACCACTTTAAAAGCAGTATCTAATATCTGTTGAAGGAAAACTGGAAAATTCTGATGAGCTTTCCAGAAATGAAAGATGTTATTGGTGAACAGCCTATTTTTGCAAATAAAAAAGGTAAAAATCTTAAAAATGTGTTTCAAGATAAGGTGAAATATATACAAGAAAAAAGAGAGAAGTTGATAAAATGTTTAAATTGCAGTTTTTGAAAGCATATATACAAAGGAATTATTCCAATTAGTATGAATAAAATGTTAATATATGCTCAGAATGAAAATATTTGCATGATGAAGTATGTGGTATATTTGTCTAAATGTTCAGAATGTACCTCATATTATGTAGGTATGATCACAAGAGAATTATGCAAATGAATAAAGGAGCATTTATATGCTACTCAAAAAAACAATATTAATAATGCTTGGGGTAAACATTTTATAGATGGTAAATGTAGGGGGACCCCTAAGTTTATGGTTATAGATAGAGTGTTTAATTTTGACATGAAACTATCAGCAGAAGATGAGTTATAATGGAAAGAATACTGCTGGATAGTCAAATTGAACGCAAGTCACCCTCCTGGAATAAATGAGAAAAAAAATTTTAAGGTATATTTAAAAAAGAAAAAACTGAAACGTTAGTATAATAATGGCAAACATGGCTTGGAAAATGTGTTTTGTATGGTCATGAACATTTTTATAAGTGTGCTGTTCTTTAAGATAATTGTATAATTGTGCTCAGTGATGAATGAGTTTTATATAAAAGGAAGTTATTCCTAATTGGTTTTATTCAGTCTGAGGAAGTTGTGATTACTGAATAAACTGCTGCTGTGAATATGGAATTAAAGTTGTTTGTATTTTATCTTTTTTGTGGAATTTGTTGTGTGTTGCTTTCTTCTTTTTGCTGATAGTATCTAATATGTCCTTGTGACTCCTCTCACATGCTACGGAAGGAGTGGCTAGGGCGGCTGGGTCCGGCATGTCCATGAGGCGTAATGCCTGGCTCAGGTTATGTCAATTTTCCAAACCCTTCAAGGAGTCCTTTGCCAATGCCCCTTATGATCACTCTACACTCTTTGGTAAGACCATCAAAGAGACATTAGTCCAGAGTGAGAAGGATGGGAAGACACTGTCTGCTGTCAGGATCTGCTTCTCTAACTCTCAAAGGTCCTTTTTCCGGAACCAGAGAGGGCAAAAGAAGATGTGGTTCCGGAAGTCACAGTATTCCTGGGACACTCAGGGCTCTTCTTCCCTCAGAGGCAGAGGGGACAGAACGGACACCGGCCCAGAGGCAGAGGGGGTCAAAGGAACTGTGGGTCTCAAGAACCTTTTTCAGATAGACCTGGGTATCAACCCCTTCGGGGTTGCCTGACTGGTCTACTCTGGAGGCAGTCGGGGGACAATTATCCTTGTACCTAGTGGCATGGGAGTCCATAACAATGGATCACTGGGTGCTTCAAATCATATCCAGAGGTTACTCTATCCCCTTTGTGGGTTTTCCCTAATCTCACAGACACCTCCCGGATGTACCAACCCATGCAAACTGAGGCAGCAACACAGGAAATTTCTAAGCTGCTAGGAAAACAATCCATCAAAATTGTCCCCCCAGATCAGTCTAGATCGGGCTTCTACTCCAGGTTCTTTTTTGTGCCAAAGAAACAGAGGACTTAAGGCCCATTCTGGACCTCCCTACCCTGAACCTGTCAGTTGCCAAAGAGAAGTTCCAGATGGTCACACTACAGTCATCATGCCATACCTGCAAAAGAGTGACCGGATGTGCTTGTTAGATCTCCAGGATGCTTACTATACATAAAAATGGACAGAAGGTCCAGGGGGTTCCTCCGCTTCCAGCTAGGAGTCAATCATTACCAATTTCTAGCCCTACTCTTTGGTCTCACCAGAGCCCCTAGGGTGTTTACCAATGTGATGGTGGTAGTAGTGGCTCACCTGAGGCTTCAGGGGATTCAGGTCTACCTGTACCTGGAAGATTGGCTCCTCACTGCTCCCACCAGGCATCTACTCTCCCAAACCAGAGATTATTTCTTCACTCTTGCTCTGCGTTTGGGGATCACAATCAGTGCATCCAAATCTCTCCTAGATCCTGTACAGGTGATAAACTACATTGGTGCCAGGATAGATACCCTTCAGTGCAAAATATTCCTGACATCGGATAGAGTTCAAAACCTGAGGATGCATGTCTCCCTGATCTACCACTCTCATCTTCCAATGGCGGAATCGGTATTGAGGGCCTTAGGCTCGATGGAGGTGACCATAACACTTCTCCTGTGTGCTCAGTTACATATGAGAATTCTACAGTGGATACTAGTTGTACAACGGTCCCTGTTGGAACTGCCATTGACATATCCAATTCAACTCAGTCGAGTCTGTCGGTCGTCCCTCATATGGTGGCTTAGCTCTCCGGACATTTTGGAGGGACGACTTTTCATTCTAGCTCCAGCCCAAAACACAGTGACCACTGATGCCTCTCAACTTGGGTGAGGGGGCATTGTTCGGGCAGGACAGTTCAAGGCCTGTGGTCCCCCATAGAGACCAGCTTGCATATAAATGTCCTAGAGATGAGGGCGGTCCTTCTGGCATTGCAGGCCCTTCATACCTTTCTTCCTCTGGGGATGATTGCTATTCAGTCAGACAACATGTCAGAAGTCTTCTGTATGCTTACCCACCAGTACCTCTCATTCTGAGGTTTCTACAGAAAGTGCATCGACTGGGGAGCAAAGTGATCCTCCTTGCCCCGTTCTGGCCTCACCAGGTATGGTTTCCCATCCTTTGGTCTCACCTTCTGGCTCCACCTTGGATCTTAGATCCCATTCAGGATTCAATTTCACACCCTTCGGGGTTGTCTAATCCGAATCTGGACAGCCTGAACCTCACAGCTTGGCTGCTCCAGTTCCCATGATTGCTAGGACTCCTGGACTATCCTCCTCAGTTAGATCTATTTTGGTGGCTGCTCATAAGTCTTCAACCAGGAAGGTTTATCGCAGCAAGTGGAAAAGTGTTTCCTTTTGGGCCTCTCAAAGGAGTTTAAACCCTTTCACGGATCCTATTTCTGCCACTCTTGATTTTCTAGCTGATATTTTTCAACATGGAGCTAGTTCTTCTACTGTCAAAGTTCAGTTGGCTGCCATCTCTCATTTTCATGTGGGCGAGAATTCTGCCTCATTAGCCTCTTCCAGACTGTGTAAAGCCTTTATCAAAGGCACCTTTTTGTTATGCCCCCTGGTCAAAGATCCTGTTCCCCCATGGGACCTTACTATGGTTCTTCAAGCTTTGGTCGCTCCGCCTTTTGAGCCTGCCGCAACTGCAGATCTGAAGTTTTATCTTGGAAAATAGCTTTTCTGGTGGCTATTACCTCTGCAAAAAGGGTTTCAGAATTACAGGCCTTGTCCATCAAAATTCCTTACATGATTTTTCACAAAGATAGGGTTTCCCTTCGGACCAATCCATCCTTTCTTCCTAAGGTGGCATCACCTGTCAATATCAATCAGACTATCAATTTGCCTTTGTTTTTTTCCTAATTTTACTAACAAGATGGAATACAAACTCCACATGTTGGATGTTCATAGACAATTACAATTCTATTTACACAGGACAAAAAATTTCCATAAATCTGATCAATTGTTTGTATCCTTCTATAAACCCTTTTTGGGGAAACCTATCTCCAAAGTCACTATAGCTAGATGGATTTCTTCATGCATCCTGCAGGTCTATAGGGACAGAGGCATGTCTCCTCCAGGTCAGGTGAAAGCTCATTCCACTAGGTCCATGGCTAGGTCTGCGGCCTTTTGGTCTAGAATGTCTTTGGATGATATTTGTTCTGCAGCTACTTGCTCCTCATCTCATATGTTTATTTCTCATTACAAATTGGATTTGACTTCCAGAGGGAGAGCACCTTTTGGTTCCACGGTGCTCTGGAATATCTTTCCATGAGGGCATCCCATGAGTTTAGTAGCTGGGGACTCTGTCCCACAGGTTGAAGACCAAATGAAGCAAACTACTTCAGATAAAGAAGTTATGTACTCACCATAACGTTCCATCTGAGTAGTTGTACTTCATTTGTCTTCAGCTGTCCCTCCCTCCTTCCCCCGGACCTTGTCATATGATCAGCGTACAGGCTGCAGTATAGGTCACAAGTAATTTTTTCAGGCCTGGTTATCAGTATAAGGTTCAGCAAACTCAATGTGGGGATGGAAGGCAGGGGAGGTGTATTATAGGTAAGGGGAGGAGTTTGGTGCTCGGAGCAGATGATAGTAAAAGTTGCCGGCTCAGATCCGATACGGATCCATAACCCACAGGATGAAGACAAATGAAGTAAAACTACTCAGATTGAATGTTATGGTGTTTACATAACTTCTTTTTTTGCTGTTTTTGATTTGTTGTGAATATTGCTTGCTTTGAATTTTTTTTTCCACAAGCTACTGCTGCAAACAGATGTGGTCTAATCAGACATTTTGCTCAACAAAATATACATAAATAAATAACTTGTTTGCAATAATATTTATATTCAGGGGCTAAAAATTTGGAATGAGTATTGTGTATCTCATTCTCCACTGGTATAAAAGAGAAAAGAAAAAATGGTGATTTCCTTTCTGTTGATGTGGTAGAAACATGACAGTGTGCAGTTTATAAAATTTAAAGAGTGTGTCACTGAGTTGCAGAAATAATGCTTTCATTACCATAATTCAGTTTTCCCATAATTAAAGATCACACCCACATCCAATACAACAGTCTCTATAATTACTTCTTGCACTTCTAGGTCTAGCTTACTTGTGGTGTACAACCACAAGCTTTATACCATCTGGTGCACATCTGTTAATGATATGTGTAGCATCTGATGTGTAAGTAGTCAGCTGGAAACAAAAATATGAGATAGCAGCATTCTTCAATGACTTTTGGATGCTCTTAAGATTATCACCATGATACCAGTATCAGCTACTGTTAGACTTAAATGTGTTGCTAGTGCAGATTTTCAGTTCCATTTTGTATCTTACTGCTTTAGCTACTCTAAAATTTCCGCTTATTGGAAAATGATTATTTCCAGTTAGTGTCTAGTTGCCTACTGTTGTCTTGGGTCTGTTAGTAAAACTCCTATATTTGCAATTGCCTTTGCATCTTATAATATGCACTGTTCTAATCTTATAATTTTGCTGTTTTGACTGTGACTCTCCCTTGTAAAATGCCACAGGCTCAATGGCACCTTCTGGTTAAAAATTCAAAATAAACAAGGGGCCGGATTCACGAAGGCTTGCATGGAGTCGAAGAGTAGTGTAAGACAGCAGACAGGCAATATGTCTGCCGAGCGATTCAGCAATAGCCAGCAGGGGCGTGCATGAGAGCTTCTAAAGCTACTCTTGCATGGACAGTGTTATGGTATGCAAATTACCTCATTTGCTGCTGAAATATATGCAAATGAGGTAAATTTGCGATCCAGGAAACATTAACCTGTCCGTGGAAGAGTAGTGTTATTTGCAGAAATCTACTCCATTGGTAAGGGTGTACCGTTCTGCAAATAACTAAATGGAGCTATGACAGCTCCAAATAAAGGATGCATCTAGTTGAGGAAGCATGCCAATGGCCAAATATAAGGCCTTTGGCATTTGCAAATGTTGTAAATCCTTAAAATCCAGTTTTTTTTCCCCGATCGCTGATGTTTAAGCATAGCGCAGCGGCGCGCAAACATATTGCCCTTTAAATAAAATGAAAAAAGTAAAAATAGCCACAAATGGGCATTTTCACTAAAAAGCCTGTTCTGCCATGCAGGTGAATGGCAGGCTAAAAACAACATGGCCACTGAGTAGTGGTTGCTAAGGGGGGGGGGAAGCTCAGTGTGAGAGATGTAACCAAGCATTAGTAGGCAATCCTATGCAAATGAGGATAAGGATAGTGAATCCTAATTTTCCCCGGCATGTGAGCCATGTCCCTAGAGTGCAAGTGTAGGAGTAGGGAGTAGTAGAGTAGAAGATAGGTGACATCATGAGGGGGTATGTCTGAAAGACTGTAAGCTGATTGGAGCACAGTGGCTTGTGTTTGCCCTGAGTTTCTCAGGATTGCAAGAGGTGTGTCTACAGTTGTCCTAGCTTAAAACAAGAAACCAAAGGTGTACGCCGTGGATATATCTGAAATCTCTTGCAAACGGGCACACAGCATGTGCGAGCGTGTGCACTTGTTTGCGTGGCGCTGCCCCTTGTGGAAACAGAAAGGGAAAAAGGAAGGAAAAGAAGTAGTAGGAAGTTAACCAAGGAGAACTAGCAGAGCTGCCAGGTGAAATATATCAGAATCAGCCAATTACACAGGCAGTAGACTAGCTCAGCCCAGCCCAGCACTTTAAACTCTGCAAACAGCAGTCTACCCTGTTTTTTCCCAAGAACTCTGCAACACTGCAGTATACAAAGAGTGAAAACTTAAAAAGCTTAAGTCAGACAAAATGTTAGGGGCTGCTATTGCTATCATAAACCAACATGTGCAAGGTGCTGAGGGTGGTGATGTTGTGAATGCTGCTGAGCAACCCACAGTGAGGAGATGGAGAAAAGTGTACAGACCCAGGATAACCTACCAGGGGCTACATGAGCTGAAGATAATGTAGCACTATAGAGTGGACAGAGACCTCCTGCAACAAATTGTTGAGCTGTGCTGGCCACACCTCACGCATAGAACCAACAGAGGGGAACCCATCCCAGTGGATGCCAAGGTATGTGTTGGCCTACGAATACTAGCTACAGGTACCTTCCAGAGACCAACTGGTGATATGATGGCGGTTTCACAGGCATCAGCATCCAGGGTACTGCACCAGTTCCTGGATGCCATGTCAGCACATGTCGGTGAGCACATATATTTCCCCAATTCCAGTGAGGCATTGGCCAGCAATATGTGTCTTTTCCACCAAATAGCAGAATACCCTGAGGTAGTGGGTTCAATAGACTGCACACACATACACATCAAAGCACCACCCAGTGAGCGGGGTAGGGTCTGCATCAACCGCAAGGGCTTCCCCTCCATCAACTGCCAGGTCATGTGAGATGCCCAGGTCATAATAATGAATATGTGTGCTGGCTGCCCTGGAAGCTATCACAATTCCCACATCTAGCATCTGATGCAGCTGTACCAGAGATTTGCCAATGGGGACATCCCTGATGGTCACCTAGTGGGGGATGCTGGATACGCACTGGAGCCGTGGCTGATGACACCCATCAGAAATGCACACACACCCGAACAAGAACTCCATAATGAGGCACATGCACAAACAAGAAACATTATTGAGCATGTGTTTGGGATGCTCAAGTCATGGTTCCGGTGCCTGGACACATCTGGTGGAGCCTTGCAGTACTCACCATCTACATGTACCCAAATTGTCATGGTATGTGCCATGCTACACAATATGATCCTGTGAAACAGCTGCAGCAGGAACAGCATGGGGCAGGGCCAAACAGCCCCCCAGCGTTGCCAAGGCCTGCACAGGCACAGCTTGACTTAGAGGAGGAACAACCTGAGCCTGCCCCAGTAGGCAGAAGGAGGCATGCCCAGTATGCCCTGGACTGGGCAGAAAGGCAACGCATAGCACATACACTGACTCAGTAGGAACCCGGGAAATGACACCTCTCTCTGACTCACACATACAATAAAAGGGATGCCTAACTTGACACTACCTGTTTTCAAACATGTATAGGGAGTGTACTATGTGCATCCAACATAGGCAGCCCTGCAGCACCACCTGAGGCATGATTGCCCTATTTTAAGCAATATAAAGTAGTGCTAAGCACATTTTAAAACTATTTAGCATATTTAAGCACAGTTGCGTGGAGATGCGCAACACACAAACTAGCGCAACGTCGGACAACGTTGGGCAATGTTGGGCAATGTTGGACAAAGTCAGGCAAAGTCGAGCAAAGCCAGGTAAACACGCTCACACCTGCTTTACTGTTCATTAACCAGTCAAGTCTACCCATCAGGAAAATAAAAAGCAGTGAGAGGGCTCGAACTCAGGATACTGTGCACTATAGTCACAGTACTGAACCACTAAGCCATGTCAGCATTTCACTGGCAGAGACACAGCAGGACAATTGTAGACCAATGCAAACACAAACAAATACTGTATCATGCCCTCTGAACGTCCCCCCAGGCCTATGCTGATAGATAACAGCAGGCCAGGCAGTGTGATGTGGGTTGGGTAGGCTATGAGGTCACAAACTAATATATGTGAAATTGGAAGCTAAGATCTGTAGTACAGTAGTATGCCTCAAGCCAGTATGATAGGCAGCAGTGCAGACTGAAATGGAGTATCTGACATAGCAGTGCAGGCCTAGCAAAGGTGTATAAGTGTCAGGTGAACCCCTCATCCTATGTACACCCACAGTAACAATCAGGTGTGCCCTCCCAGGTAGAAATGTACAAATAATAGCTGTCCCCCCTGTATGTAGAAATGTTGATAAGTCTATGCAAAGTGACTTATGGAAGCCCTGCAGGCACAGCGTGCTTCCTGTCGATGTACAACACAAAGGTGAGCCCTGAAGTAGAGACCAACTTGATTTTTCACACACATATAGTATATATGTCCATACTGGGCATGCTCACACACTTAATTTAGCAAATTTCAGTCAGCGACATACTGAAAGGTCATACTGGGCGTGCTCACACACTTCAACAAATTTAGCAAATGTCAGTCAGCAACATACTGAAAGGTCATACTGGGCATGCTCACACACTTAGGCCATGTCTGAGTACAGCAGTGGGCCACACATATCTGGCAGTTGCATATGTTTTACCCCAGGAACCTGTCACTATTCACCAATCCTGCCTTGTGCACACAGTTATATGAAAACAGACACATATAATATATTGGAACCCTGTCATAATCAAACTATGTACCACAAGTACTTAAGCTGTTCACAGAAAGTGAAAAAACAAAGAAGATCGATAAACCTGCAATCAGTATCATGAATAAACAATGCGCACTCCAAATATTATGCAATCCATGTTCTGACAAAATAATCTGTGAAGGAGTCCATAGAGAACCATGACGCTTCCTTCCGCTATGTCATAAATAGTAATGTACACTCATATATGTCCTGAGTCAGTGCAAACTGTAAATGACTGACATTGCCAACATCCTGTCAGACAGGCTCATACATACATACCCCCTCTCACTGACAAAAGGTCCTATCATCATATCTGGAGATTGTGAAAGCATAGATATCACATATAGAATGGGTAAACAGCTCCTTCCAAACCTGAAAACACTGCGTCTATGGGATTACATTGTTTCCCTAGCTGTGTCATAAGTGAACTCCAGAACAAACACACCCTGCACCTGAACAGTCTGTTGAGCCTCACCCACTGTACAGGATATGAAACTGTTGAATGTGTTATAGCAACGTTTGGCACATTCCACAAGTGTTGGTGCACAACAGACCATGGGAACTATTGTCTCATAAGCCTATTAAGCCTGATCTGCAAGGCCATGGAGTCCATCATGATGGAACTCATAAACAGAGCTATTGGAAGCATACAAACACCCAACCCTACCAATTTTGTTTTGGTCAGGGGCAGATCATGGTTCCCAAACCTGCTAGACTGTTTTCAAGGCAGTCACCCAGGACATACATCAATGAAATGAGCTACACACGTCCCACATAGACCTTGAAAAGCCCTTTATCAACATCCCAGGCACATGTCGTATCCACAAAATCAACAACCTGTGCATAAATATGTATGTCATCTGATGGATTGCCAACTGGGGCACAGACAGATCACACAAGGTAAGAATTGTGGTCTCATGTTCAAGCTGGTAACAACTGCTATCCCCCATGGCTCAGTCCTGGGACCCCTCCTGTCTGGTGTATACTTTTCAGAAATACAGTCAAACACACGAGGGCTATGTTTAGCAATGTTTGTGGATGACTGCAAAAAAGTTGTCATAATCGATGTTTGGGACAACAGAGACATCCCTAAAAAGGGTCTCAGTCAGACAGATGTGGTGTCAAAATCATGGCCTCGAGCTACAGTCATACAAATACCACATAGGTGCCAACACCCTAAATATGGAGGTGATAATAAGGGATCTATGGACACATGTGGATAGTCATCGCTACTTCCAGAAACACATTCACAATGTGGTCAGACAATCATGCTATGTGTTCCCACAAACTGCCAAGGTCTTTGCGTGTAGGTCAAAGGAGGTTCCCTCTACTCATCAGTCATCAGACCCGTCAGAAAGTACCACAACACACTTGCAATGAATCTGACTAGGCACCTGCAGCAGCTGGAAAAACCACTGAAGTTCCTCAACAAGAGGATTACTGGCCTCAAACAGTTGGCCCATGCAACAAGACTGAATTTAACTCAATCTGTACTCTGTTGCATACTGTCTACTCAGGAGATCTCTGCCCAACAGACATGCCCATGTCATGGCAACACTCAGATCTGCTCAGAGTTACAGCTCAATGGCACTAAATATACAGACCCAACTGATATTGCCAACATCCTGCCAGATAGGATCAGTGCTAACTTTACCCCCCTCTCACCCATGAAAGAGCACATCTCTATAATGGAAGAATGCAAAGTTACTGTCATCACGGCTGCACAGGTAAAAAACACACTACAAATGCAGTATCACAGCATATATGGGACCAGATAACTTCCCAGGCTGTGTTTTACACAAACTACAGAATGAACAGGCACCACACCGATGTACCATGTTCAGTCATATCCTCACCTCAGGCTTTGTGCCTGCTGAATGGTGCACAGCAACGTTTATCCCACTACACAAGGGTGGAAACACCACGGACCCCAGGAACTAGTACCCAATTAGCCTGATGAGCCTGCTCTGCAAGGCCATGGAATGTATCATCATGCAACTTATAAAAAAAGACATTGGTAATCTCCAAACTCTGGACCACAACCATGTTGGGTTTGTAAAATGCAGATCATATCTCCTAAACCTGATAGATGACAGTGAAGCAGTCATCAGAACCGTAGACAAGGGTAAGGTGGTTCACACAGCCTATGTAGATCTTGCCACGGCTTTCAACACCATCCCCCACTCTGGAATTATAGATAAACCCACTAAACTAGGTATAAATTGCTATGTCACAAGATGGGTTGCCAACTGGTTCACTGACAGAACACACATTGTGAAAGTAGCAGACTCCAAGTATGACTTTGGACCAGTGACAAGTGCAGTACCACAGGGTTCAGTCCTGGGTCCTGTCCTGTTTTGTATCTACATCCCTGAAGTAAACTTTAACATGGAAGGTCTGTGGCTAATGAAGTTTCCAGATGACTGCAAACTAGGAGCCATAATTGTAAATACTAAAGATGTGGACATCCTACAAAAGGGCCTCACTGAGACAGATGCCTGGTGTCAAAGCCATGGCCTCAAGCTCAATACCAATAAGTGCATTGTCATCCCCTTTGGTAAAAACTCTGTAGCCATGAACTACAACATAGGCGGTAGTATACTTAACACTGAAAGTGGGATAAGAGACCTTGGGTCACAGGTGGACAGTGGACACACCTGTGATAATCACATCCCCACAGTAGTCAGGCAATCCTTCTACGTGGCACACCTCATCACAAAAGGTGTCTCATGCAGAATAGAAGAGGACATTGTTCCCCTCTACTCATCACTCACTAGATCCATAATAGAGTACAATGCCCCTTTTGCTATGTACCTCACAAGACATCTACAACAATTGGAAAGCCTGCAGAAATACCTCACAAAGAGCATTAGCAGCCTGAAATACATGCCATACACAGACCGTCTCAAAATGCTCCAGCTGTACTCTCGCATATCGCCTACTCAGAGGTGATCTCTGCCTAACATACAAAGCTATGTCAAACACAGAGCTGTTGGACATGCTCCACGTAAAACACTCACAATCCCTCTGATCTTCAGCCCCAAAACCCAGAGTGAAATACAAAAGGAAGGAGTGTATCCATTTACCTTATGGATACCCACACCTTCAGGTTAGTGGCACAGCATGAGGCCTTGGAGACCATGCAAGTGCAACTAACATTGGGCAAAGCTGCTTATCAGATTGTAGCCTGCTACAAATCACCTACCTTGTTTCAGGAACCTCACTCAGTATTCCTGAGAACAGTGGAAAATATAAAGGTCCTATCAAACACCATTATATGAGGAGATTACAACTACCCAAACAGTGAGTGGGAGAATTACTCGTGTACAACGTCCTTTGCCCAATGTTTCCTAGAGTTTAAAAACTGAAACGCCCTGGAACAGCTGGTCACCACGCCCACTAGAGGTGACAACATACTGGACCTGATCATCACCAACATGGGGTACCAGTGTTCCACAACAGAGATAAACCCCTCGCTGGTAATATCAGATCATAAAGTAATCACACTGGACATCCACATCCCCCCCCCAGTCAAGGAAACCGCTGTGAAGACATTTTCAAAAGCAAACTGCACACTTCCCAAGACCAAAGTGGAAAGTTCCAAAGCCCCCTTGCTATAGGATAATGCTATACAATCTGCCAAATCATTTACAAGTGCATTCTATGAGCATCTACAGGGATGCATGGATCGAGACATCCCAAATAAAACCAAGATGCACTCCTCCAAAAATAAGAAACCAATCTGGTGGTCGTCGCCTATAAATAAGCTATACAACAGAAGGAGGAAATGAACACATGATAGAGCAAACTTCACAAAAGGAAAGGCATCACTGATCATTATTAGGAAGAAACAATGATTGCTCATAAAATAATCCAAGGCCAGTTTCTAAAGACAAATTGCCAAGGAATGTAAGAATAACAACCACAAAGCCTTCATTAGCTATACCAAACATTTAGGTGGCAACTCTCAAATATGCTGTCAGCTACTGCAAAATGGCAAAAAATACACTGAACCAACTGACAGTGCCCACATCCTGGAAGACAAGTTCAGTGCAGACCCCCCGCCCATCACCCCCAAAAGGGCCTCTGTCCATCCCAGAAGAATGCAGAGCCCCAGACTTCATGGACATGCAGGTAAAAACAGTCCTCTCCAAAGCTAAGAACACAGCATCAATGGGACTGGATGGTGTCCCAGGCTGCGACTTACACCAGCCCCAAAAGGAACTATGCCCTCACCTACATTCACTGTCCAGACTCAACCTTACCACAGGCTATGTACCCAAAGAATGGCATACAGCAACAGTCATCCAGCTCCAAAAAAGGGGTGCCACAACAGAACCAGGTAACCATTGCCCTATAGGCCTACTCAGCCTGGTCTGCACAGCCATGGGGCAAATTATCATGGAACCCATAAACAGAGACATTGGGGACCTCCAGACACTGGACTCTGCCCAACTTGGCTTTGTTAAAGGCAGATCCTGCCTCCTAAACCTAGTTGACTTATTTGAAACAGTTACCAAGGACATAGATGGAGGTAAACGTATTCCACACAGCCCACCTGGACCTCACTAAGGCCTTTCAACACCATTCCCCACTCTGGCATCATGGACAAGCTTACCAGCTTGAACATTAACAGCTATGTCACAGGATGGGTGGCCAAATGGCTCACAGATTAAACACACATGTTCAGAGTTGCGAGTGCCATGTCCGACTCTAAACCAGTCACAAATGGCATCCCACAGGTCTTGGTCCTGGGACCCCACCTGTTCAGTAGATACTGCTCAGAGGTACAGGCAAGCATGGGAGGAGTATGGCTGAACAAGTTTGCAGATGACTACTAACTGTGGTCCATAATCGACTCTATGGCTGACACAGACATCCTGCAGAAGGGTCTTACAGAGACAGATACCTAGTGTCAAAACAATGCCCTCAAGCAGAATGCCAAAGAATGCATAGTCATCCCCTTTGGATAAAACAAAGTACACACAAATTAACACATAGGTGGTAATCCAGTATGTACGGAGAATGTAATTATGGCCCTGGGGACCCAGATAGATAGTAAACTCTCCTTTGATGATCACATTGCCAAAGTGTTTAGAAATTCCTTCTGTGTAGCCCACCTAATGTCACCTAATGTAACCCACTTTGTCTAGTCTGATGATGTCACCATCCTACAAATATACCTGTGGAAAGGATAGCTCCCGGTAATGTGTATAGTGCGTTGTGTAAATGTGTACTGCTCTAATATCATAAAGTAGTTAGGCAGGGGTTTGAATCCTGCACTTGACAACTGTGTGTGTGTGTGTGTGTGTGTGTGTGTGTGTGTGTGTGTGTGTGTGTGTGTGTGTGTGTGTGTGTGTGTGTGTGTGTGTGTGTGTGTGTGTGTGTGTGTGTGTGTGTGTGTGTGTGTGTGTGTGTGTGTGTGTGTGTGTATCTCCTTGTAGAGGAGCAACTTTTTTGGAGACTACTAAAACACCTTAGAAGTGGTATACTTATCTTTGTCAAGTCTGATGATGTCACCATCCTACAAATATACCTATGGAAAAGAGAACTCCCAGTAATGTGTACAGTGTGTTGTGTTAATGCATACTTCTCTAGTACCATAAAGTAGTTAGGTAGGGGATTGAATCCTGCACTTGACAACTGTATGAGAGTGTGTGTGTCTCCTTGGAGAGAAGCAACCTTTTTGAAGACTACTGAAACACCTTAAAAGTGGTATATTCATCTTTGTCAAGTCTGATGATGTCACCGTCCTACAAATATACCTGTGGAAAAGAGAACTCCCAGTAATGTGTATAGCGTGTCGTGTTGATGCGTATTTTTCTAGTATCATAAAGTAGTTAGGTAGGGATTTGAATCCTGCACTTGACAACTGTATGAAAGTGTGTGTGTGTCTCTCCTTGGAGAGGGACAACCTTTTTGAAGACCACTGAAACACCAGTGATACTCATCTTTGTCAAGTCTGATGATGTCACCATCCTACAAATAGGAAAAAAGAGCTCCCAGTAATGTGTATAGTATGTCGTGTTAATGTGTACTGCTCTAGTATCATAACCTAGTTAGGTAGGGGTTTGAATCCTGCACTTGGTGTGTGCATGTGTGTGCTCTATGTGTGTGACACAGTTGGTCAATGTGTTGTGGGTTTTGCTTTTACTACTGTATGACATATCACAATGACAACAGTATGTGCATTGCACGTCAGGTAGCTGTGTGGCAAATACATATACGTACATGTGACCTCAATTATTTCATAGGTGGGAACCCTGCTTTCTCCATGAACACATCTGTTATCTTTGCCAGAGTGTGCTGCCACTTTCCAGACCTTAGGTCACATTTGTATGCTCCTGACAAGCCCATTCATTGCAGTGATACCTGGCCTAGGTCATCCATGTCACACACACTCATTACGGTTTCTATTGAATAGTGTGAGTGAGGGTTTATGCCTGAGGTATATTTCAGACCTGTTCAAATGCAGCAAAGCCTGTCAATGATGGCTATTCATTATAGGTGTACAACAACCTTTGTGGATATGCATGCAGACCCCTTATTGCTTACGTGATTCACTGAGGGATTTCAAAATACCTTTGGAAATGTGATTACCAAAAGAGAGATGACGTAACACTTGGCTGTATGTACACATCGGTACCTGTTCAACATGTTGGGGGCTACTACTTATGCAATACTGTGGGGATAATATGTTTTGTAAAGGTGGATGACTATGCTTTAGTTGGCTTATAGCTTTACAGCATGGGTTTGACAACAGGTATCTGTCTGTATGATACCCTTGTGGAGGATGTGTGTGTCATCTGGAGAATGCATTATAGGCCGCAGTATGCATTTCCAGATGTGGATGGACATATCCCTACTGTGTTTGCTTGTACCTAAGAGAGCTATATGCCAAACAGGAGTAGTCCCAGGAATGGGTGCAGGTGAATACTACTGGTTACTGGCATAGTATAGTACGTGAAGGATCCAAATGTTACTGTGTGTCCTACATCTGTGTGTCAGTTGTCAAGACATCATCTAACAATTGCTTATGGTCAGGCTGTTGAGGTTATGTATACTACCAGAATGCAAACCAATGACAGATAGTAACAGTATCACCCACAGCACAGTGTCAAACCATGTCATACACACATGTGTACCCAAGTCCCAAAATGTGTGTAGTACAATGCATACTGGCCACCAATAGAAACTATGTAGTGTTAACACTGTGTAATACAGGTCATGTCACCCTGCCCATGTGTCCACTATGCATGTACATGCAGACAGTGCACCTCCACCATGCCCACAACTGTACACCTGCAAATCTGTGCTGCACACATCCCACAAGTACTGTCCACTCTCTAACACATGCTGCCAATACTACACACATCAGTCAAGTGGCATGTGGGCAGACAATACACTATTGGAATTAACACTGGTGTAAACAATACTACATTGACAATCATACCTTTAATGCATCATGCCTGCTCAGCTACACCTTCAAGGATATCATTACACTTTACTGCTGACAACATGCTAACATTGCTATAGTGCTATAAAGTCACCCTGCGCATCAGCACCATGTTAGCCTGTTCCTGCATCAATGTTACAGATGACAGGAGGTGGCACAGGTTTTTATGATATGCACAGGGTGTGTTGTTGGTTTGCCAGAGGCCTACATTGAGCCATACAATCGACATGTATGTGTGTGTGTGTGTGTGTGTGTGTGTGTGTGTGTGTGTGTGTGTGTGTGTGTGTGTGTGTGTGTGTGTGTGTGTGATTGAGGGCCAAGAGTACTGGCATGGGCCAATGTTGATGTAATGTGTGCGGGTATGTGTTAGCCCTAGGTGCCTGGTTTAATTGTGTGTGTGTCTGCATGCACACAGTTCCACCATGTGGCTGCCATATACGGGGATTTGTGGGACAGCCACAGACTGTACCTGCCAAGGCTTTACAGATCACCGTCTCTGGCCAAGGATATGGTACCTGTGCCTGGCAGGGGTGCTTATGACAGTATCAGGTACTAAGCCAGACTGAGTACTATCCTCAAAGGTAGACATATGTACACTGGACCTAGGTCCCTGCTGGGACTGGCCAGAGCCACGTGCACGTAGTCTTCTAGGACGGTCTATGGACAGCCCACCCCCAACATTGCTGGGGCTGGTACTGGCACTATGGGAGCAGCTGTGACTTGAGGGATGTCTGCCGCGACTGCCAGCTGCTGATGTTGCTGGCATATGTCCATGTCAACGTCTCAACCCTCCCATACTGTCCTGACACATGGACATGACATTGCAGAGGACATCTAATGTCTCACCCCAACATCTATCAGTGACCTCAGTGTAATTACGGATGGCACCTGCTGGGTCACGGATACTGTCATTAAAAGCAGTGTTATGTGCCTTCTGTGCCCTTAGTCCCTGTCTGGTGTACCGTTCCATATGTGCCTGTGCCTCCATGACAGCCTGGAACATGTGTGAGGTTGTAAGACCTGTAGCATGTCTGCCAGGGGCATGACGACCAGCACTGCTCCGATGAAAACCCCTGGACATCTGCCTATGTGGTACCTTTCCAGACCTCTGGGTATGGCTGCTGTGTCCAGATGCATGTGCCATAGATACCACACTGTCCTGGCCATTGCCGACTGTACACTGTCCCTCAGCTAAGGGCATTGGTAATGATGGATGTATTGGCAGTATGACTGTGTGCGTGGATGGGGTGGACACCTGTGTACTGTCGATTGGTGGCCCAACGACAGACCCTGGCAAACATGCCTGTGCCTCAACACACCTATCTTCATTATCACTATTTGTGTCAGTGACATCAGGTTCCCTGCTGCAGTGAACCAGCCCAACCTCAGCACCTGTGAGAGGAAGACAGGAAACACACTTTCCAACCTGTACATGATGTCAGAACACATGCACACATGCACACATGAATAAATGCACACATGAACACATGCACACATGGACACATGAACACATGCACACATGCACACATGAACACATGAACACATGCACACATGCACACATGAACAAATACACACATGTACACAAATACACTGCTCACTCCTCACTCCTCACTAAAGTAGACACACACACACACACACACTTACACACACCAGCAGCAATCCAGGACATACTCAATAGTGGTTGATGGTGGGGTACAGTATTACAAGCCAAACAGTCAAATCACAAGTGTCAGCATGCAGGACGTGTGTTGCTCAACAGCATGCAGTGTGAGTGTAGACAGTCCTTGCTAATAGCCGTATACATGGCTTTGATGCATGTGTGTTGTTGTTCAGTGATTGGCCTCACTCTGGAATGCAATGTGTACATGGACACAACATTGGTGTGCAAGTATCACATGCTCTTCTATGTGCTGTGCACCATCACTCACAGGTATACATACCATGGCTGGATGTTTATCTGTGTGTCACACAGATATCCATTACTGATTAGAGCGTCTATGTCTTTAGCAGATAATTGTGGTTTAGCTCATGCATGCTATGTATACACACAGGATGAGTGGTGCGTGTATACCTGATGGAATACCATTGCTCAACATAGCCATTGTACAGTAGTTATGGTGAGTGTAGAACATATTGTGGACATGCTGCCAGCCATGACATGGCATGCTACAACACAACTGCAACATTAATCATCACACATACCCAATGTGTCATGTGACCTATACACTCAATAGCATTACAAGACATATATGTGTCACTTTGTGCAAATGGTGATTGCTATGCATATTGTGTATAGGTTCATATGTTTGCACACACACAACATTGAGGTGTATAGCAAAGAATGCTATGTGTAGTACTGTGGTTACCGTAACTGAATGGGGTGTAGTACCATGAGCCATCATCATGCAGCATCATGTGGTCACTCAAGGCTACTAATGTGTGCCAGACCGGCACCTATCATGCTGTACCTGAACTGCAGTACCATGGCTACATTCACCATTTCACAGCCAGTTGTTACATGGGTTTGTAAGGTGCCAAATAGGGAGCATTGCCTAACATGAATGTGTTGTGTGTTGAAGAGTGTCGCACCACCCCATGATAGGCCTCTACCCCTCAGGTATATTATGTTTGCTGTGTGGATGACATTTGGGATACTGGAGTGTGACCTTACAACAGGTGTCTGAATATGCCATGTGTAGCATATTAACATGTACTGCGTATGACAAAGTTGTGTATGTTGTGTGCATGTGTATCAACTCTGCCTATTCAATGTCCACTGCAGTGTAGCCACAATTGTTTGGGATGCTTTGTGTATTGCATGTGTTTGAGGCAGCTACTCACGTTACTGAAATGTGCATAGTCTCACAGCAAACATGCACAGCATGCATTATGCGTAGGTGTGTTACATGTGCACATGGCCTACACCTCACCTATGACATGCACATTTATTTGCAATATTAAATGTAGAACACACTCACCAGCATGGGTCTGCTGGCTTGCTGTCACACCAGAGGGACCTACAAGGATATGAGATAGTTTGTCAGTGGCAACAACTGTGGCATTGCTACTGTGGGTTTGCAATCTTACAGTAGTACAACGGTTGACAGTCACAGGCCTACAGATCATGTTCCAAATTATCAGTATTGCACAACACCAGGCTCCACATCTTCTAACTACACATTACACATCTCACATATGCATGATCTACCAATAGAGGTAACAGTAGTCTACAGATATGCCATGTTACCTGCACGCTCCTTGTGAACTTGCTGGAGGGCTCCGGCCTCCATGATGATACATGTCTGCTGTTGTTGTTGTTGGCCAGGAGACACCAGGCTCAGGAGCAGCTCCTCCACTCTGGTGAGAGGGGGGGGTTGATGGTAACCCCACCACCTGTGGCAAGCTGTTGTCTACGGACATCAGATGCACGCTGCCGGACATGTCTAAGTAAATCACTGAGTGATGGTGTACCTACTCATATGTCCGGTTATGCATGCCTATGTCATTTACCCTACAGACAACATCTTGCCAGAGTGCAGTCCGCTCATGCTGGTCCTGGCTGGTTCTTGAGAATAGCAGGGTGTAGTACTGAACCAGACTGGTCGTTATGATTTCATCCTCAGCAGGACTATAGGTTGGATTGCGATGGTGGGTCATGACCCTGGAAGACAATGAAACAATATGTGTGAGCAAGTCATGTGGCACACTTAACATTGTACAGTACAGATATCACTGAACTGCCATAAATATCAACCTATTGTCTGTCAGAGGATACACACTTTCAATACCACATATCAGTGCTCAACCTACAACTGCCTGACAGTGCCTGGCACGCTCTATATATTAAACCATGTTCTGCACAGCAACAAAGAGAAACCACTATGTAAGACTATACAACAGTACATGGCACACTGTATGCGACACAATGCACCACCTAGCCTCAAGCTAATGCATAAAGAAATATGTCATCCATTGCAATGATTGTAAAGTCCAGTTACAGTATTACCAGTATACCACACTAGTTGTTGATGGCAACCCCCTGCCTAAAATATGTGCACATTCGTGAATATAGGTGGCATACTGCTGTACTAGACTATACATGTTGCTAGTTACGCACTTATATCCTGTAACACACATATGACCGAGGGCATGTTACAGGCATACCCATACACACATCAGACATACATACAGGACTCAGAGGTATGGCAACCCAGATGAGCTTTACATGTGTACCATACAGTACTGTGTGTCAGTACTTACAAAACCTTATGCCTGAGGTATGTAATCTGTGAGGACTACACGGAACACACAAAACAGTGGTTCCAAGCAATGTGGACATACACCATACTGTGCTGTTTAGGCCTACAGCTTCATGTAGTACTACAGTTCATACAGGATTTGGATTCACCAGCAGTACCAGTCAATAAGCATACATGTACTGCTTTAGCCTCCAGTGGCATGCCCCAGTTAACACCAAGAGACTATGTCAGACTATACGCCATACTGCTTTTTCTGCCTAGCAATAGCATACACATTTTTTGCTGGGATCAGAGCTAGGACACAAAATACCATGACAGAAACAGTTTCCCACTAAGCTATCCCACATATACACAACTGTGACACATTCACCAACACATTCACCATCACACTCAGTCAACCTTACATAGCAAATATTGCAACAAGTACATGTGGGTGTGTATTGGTTCATAGGTAGGTAATAGTCTATTGGCCCTGGCCTTTGACACCCAAGTAATTTAATTACATGTGCCCCTGTCAAGCAGAGCCACAGAGGTGATTCCCAGGGTGTATTTCCTATCTGCCATCCAATCATCAAGATTATTCATGATGAGTGCTACTGAGGAGCTTTGTTTGCTATTGATAGGCAGTTTGATCCAGAGTATGGGATGGCTCTGAGATAGGAATCTATCCCTCCAGCATGTTCTGTTTATTGAGGTGACAAGGTTTAGGTCCCTAGAACGTGTAGCTCGTAGGGATTGGGATCTGTTTACGTGGAGCATGTCCAACAGTTCTGGGTTTGACATAGCTTTGTATGTTAGGCAGAGGTCACCTCTGGGTAGGTGGTATGCAACACAGTCTAGCTGTGGTTTTGTGAGACGGTCTGCATAGGGCATCTGTTTGAGGCCAGTAATACCCTTTGTGAGGTATGTCTGTGGCCTTTCCAGTTGCTGTAGATGTCTTGTGAGGTACATACCAGAAGGGGCATTGTACTCTATAATGGGTTTTGTGAGTGATGAGTAGAGGGAACACTGACCTCTTTTTCCCTGGATGACACACCTTTTGTGATGAGGTGTGCCACATAGACAGATTGCATGATTAGTGTGGCACTGTGATTATCAAAGGGGAGACTACTGTCCACCTGTGTCCCATGGTCTCTTATCACACTTTTGGTGTTATGTCGACTACCACCTATGTGGTAGTTCATGGGTACAGAGTTTTTACCAAAAGGGATGCCAATGCATTTTCGACATTGAGCTTGAGGCCATGGCTTTGTCACCAGGCATCTGTCACAGTAAATATGACTCTGTATCTCTCTCTCTCCATATATATATATATATATATATATATATATATATATATATATATATATATATATATACATATAAGCATACATTGGTGTACATATAGATATACATATAGGCACATATACAGTCCACCTTTCATGGTGGGAATATCAATTATGAGAAGGATGTGAGGTATACAGTTATGTAATAATATTGCACGGTCTTGTGCGAAATGCAATGATGGTGTTCTCAGCCTATGTGGCTTTAGCAGGCCTCACTGGTTGCAACACTGCAAACCTAACAAATCACACCCACAGCGTTTAACCACCACATGTCATATACCAGCACTGTATGCTGTCTTGTTTACCACACACTACAACCTACATACAAATATGCACATAACCTTCACCAACATATATATATGACCACCCTTCACAAACAGTTGCAGTATGTCCCTTGCTCTATGCACATATACAGATGCTAATATATCTGACACAGATATATCTCTCCGTATGTGTGTGCCATACACACACAAGGTCCACACTGTTGTAAGTCCCTGGACCTCATGGCTGACCTGTTGGGCCTTGCTGCAACATGAACAGATGTCACATGTGAGCACACAGTAATATTAGAGGGTGTATATATAGCTGCAAATGCTAGATTAGCATACTAGCCTGGTACAGCAGTTGCCAATGCTAAGCTACACGTTAATATGACTATCATGCATGTGTTACTATGTCACATCCATGTTTATATAGCTGTATGCACTACCCCCCCAAACAACCATTGTCCACACTACTGTACAGAACACAGATAACATGGATCAGATGTTTGACATTTAATGCTTAGCTACATATGTCACAGTTATGTCCCACTGCACACAGCTACACACTGATCTGTCCATGGCAGTAGTTATGCAGGGCATCTGTGCATAGATATGTATTGCTGCCACATATGGATGTTTCAAAGTATGTAGAGTACTCTTCAAAAACATCTGCTACATGCCAGTAAATACATATCTGTTACATACCTTTCCTTTGTATGTGTTGGTAGTATTACTTTCCGTGTGTCTTTGACTTTTTTTTACCTGTTGATGTGGGTGGGTGTGTGTGTGTGTCTCTCTCTCTGTCTCTATCTCTGTCTCTGTCTCTCTCTCTCAATATCTGCAATGGAATGATTGCATGTGTGGCCAGCAAGTACAGCCTGCTTTTATAGGTATCTGCACATGTGCATGTTATGGCCTCTGCACCAATTGGTGGCCACCATTTGGTAATTGCATGCAGCCCGCTGTGTGGTAATTGAAGTATTCACTGTCATAGCAACCCAATGCTATAAATTGCTATGTCAGGTAGGTGTAGCCCTTTCAGCTTTCCAAAGTGGGGCCCATGCTTGTTTGCTGTGGACACCGTTGTTTAAGTCAGTTGGTTGGTATAGTTCTTATATCTGAAGCTAGGGGTGTAGCCAGTGATTTAAATGTTGTACTCAGACCTGAATGTTGCCACTTCCAGTACACAGTTTTCAGTGTAGAATTGTACTCACCCCTACAAATGCTAACACAAGATACATGGGAGTATGTAGTTTCTTTTCTACTTATACAATTAACTGCCATACAAAAGTAGTTATTGAGATGTATTCATTTGGCACATGAACTGTTTGTGAACTGCTATACTGTGAATATTAATGTACTCATTTCTTCACAGCTTGTGCTTTTTAATTACTGACTTTAGCACAGGATGCTCAAGTAATCTGGACAATTCCAGTACTGAGTATGCCTACCTACATCCTTGGTAGACCCTGAACACACAGGTATATTGTACATTTGGGTGGAGATGCAGACATACACAGAGCATTATGTATTATTGTGTGAATGTTATCTTGCTGGACTTAAAGGGTTGCTGTGTACCTGTTAGTTTAGCAAGGCAAGTTGTCTGCATAGCTCTCAACTGTGGACTATCCAGATGGTAGCCAGACGTTAGGCTGATATTATCTGTCTGTGCATCGCACAGGTCTTTTCAGCACTGGTACAATGGCATTGTTACAGTCGTTTGCTACCAGTACATGGCTACATCCTTTGGTATTTCAGTGTTGTACTCCTACATAAGTGTATGCTTGTAGAACTCCTTCCAAAGCTATTTGCACAGTGTGTAACAGCAGAAAAGCTGATATGCCTGTGTGTTTCTGCCTTGGCCAGGCCTCTGAAACACTCAGGTACATATTTGAACAGAGTGAGGTAAAGGTAGGTAAAAGTGAGGTACACCTTCAAAATATTAGAGACAGTAAGTGTAGACTTCAGGAGAACCAGTGCATATGGATTACTACACCTTTTCTGAAGTACAAGTGGTGTCTAACTCCTACATATTGTCATTATTCATTAGGTGTAATACCCCACCTTTCTGCCTGACATCAGTAATTTTCAGGGATTCAGAGGGACACAGCTAACATATGTTTCAAAATCAGGGACATCCCTGAAATGTAGTCACAGTTGGGATGTATGTCCTCTGCCCTAATCAGATATGCCAGTGTTTGTCCTGCTATGATACTGTGTGGGGGTTGTAAAGTGCTGCTGTAACATCATTTACTGCTAGAATGGCTGGTTCTCTTATCACAGTCATGTAATGCAATTCCACAACAACTGCTGGTAAAGTTCCACAGAACAGGTTTTGTGTTATGGCATTCCTATTTTTCCTTTACATTCACTCATTCTGATGCATGATATATCTATTTCAGCAACAACCTGCTGTATATCTACTGTGGCTTAGTGGTACTTCATGCAGTCTAGTGTGTACAAGGTCCGGGGTTTGAGACTGACAGAGGTGTGTTATTTTGCTGCTGAGCAGAACAAGGGCCCTCACATGCAGGGTGACTAAGGCACTTTTAAGCAGTTGTAATCGGGTTTGCATGGGTTTGAGTGAAGCTTAGCAATGCTTAGCTAACCGCACACAAGCACACTTGTGCAAACCCGCTGACTACTGCTTAAAAGTGCTTTCTCCCGCTAACCCTTGCGCTCATTTCTTTGAAAGAAAAGAAAATGGGAAGACAGGACAGTGGTGAAAAAGGAGCACAAAGAGGGAAAGACAGTAGGGAAAATGGCTCGGGATGTGCAGGATGGGTGTAGGGAAGGACCATAGCTGCCCATTTCTTTTACAGCAACAGCTGTGCATATGTAATCATTTTGGAGGGAAATATGAAACCTTCCACCCATGAGAGAGGGGTGAGGACAACAAAGTATGTTGTACTGCCAATTAAATTACATTTTATATGTCCAGCAGATATGTGTGCAAAATGGGCAGCTATGTATGGAGCAGATTGCCCTTTTTTTCTTTTTCCAGGTGAGAGTGGAATGTGGGGTAGGTGATGTAGGTATATTTGGGGAGGTAGGTTGGGGAGGTAAACAGACAGGACAAACAAGATGCATACAGGGGTGGAATATGACACATGGGGGTGAATAACATTGATTGGAAGAATGTTTGGAAACCGCAAGCCTATGAGCCCACAGATGGCGACAGTGGAACTGAGATCCCCACCCATGGGCAGTCACCACTGCACCTTCACAGACCAGAGGGTGGCTGTGCTGGGGGCTGCATAGGAGGAGCAGGCTCACCCGTGAGTCACGCCACTCATGCCTCAAGCTGGCGTAGAGGATTAATGATAGAACGCTGGATCACCCTACGCACCACAGCCCGGACCATTCGGAGGGTGAGAGGAGGCCCTCCTCCACCCACACTTGCACAGGAGGGATGAGCCCCATCCCCTGCAGCGCTTCCACCCAAAGGTGGCACAGGCCCAATGGAGGAGGAGGTCCCAGGCTGGGCACCAGACCTGCTGCTGCCAGGTGCCATCACCAGCTGAGGTGGGACAGGTGGGTCTGCTGGGACAGGCCTTCCCATACGTTCTATGTTTAGGAGGTTTTAATGGCAATATGGGTTGGTAACAGCCAACAGCATTCCAAATTAGTTGTAACAGCATGCAGTAGTATTCCCATTAACCCAACACACCAGAGTTCCAACAGTTGAACAGCAAGCATAACACATGCATATATAGAACAACAATGGACATTCCAACAGCATGCAGGATTAATTGGTGGCAAAAGGCCACCAAGATTGTGGTATTTGAACAGGGCAAATGCATCAAAGTAAATGCAGATATTTATAAACCAATAGGACATATGTCCCAACAAATGTTTTGAGATTAGACATACCCATTGAGGTGTGGAATTGCATTGTTTATGCACATACAGTAGGGTGTAAAAAGATACCTCCATTAACAACTTATATATACTTATAGTTTACACTACATTCCTATTGACTGCAGGTATATATCCCCTACATGTATTATTACACTAGGCAATGTCTGTTAAATTGTGAAATGGGTTTTGCTAGTTCTTTGTATACCTGACCTGTATCTGACATACAAACTGACCAGGATGCAGATGTTACTGCTATGTATTTATATATTATATTTATATGTATATATCTACATATCTAGATGTGTTCAGGTGACATTATCAGTTATATTTTAACAGCCCCCTACATTTCTAGCAGCACACTGACATTTTTGGGGAACACAATAACAAGCTACTCATGTGCCAGATTAACCTGTACATGCCGGCCATGAACCAAGAGTTGAGGACTGTATATATGCTTAACAGCTACTGGCACTCCCTTAATCCACTTTATATGGGCCTACACAGGTGTGAGTCGACAGCGCTTAATATAACAGTACTATTTCTATAATGTAAGAGTACAACAACATATCAAAGAAAGTGACACGGACACACTCCAGGAATTATACCTTTATTAATTACATAACACACTTTTCTAGAGGCTCTCTCATTTATTTGATATAACAGTGCATGCAAAAGACGTATTCAAGATGTATTATACCTTTATTAATGGGTTACAACACTCTTTTTCAGGCTGTCTCACTTATTTTATATAACAGTACATGTAGTGAAATTATTCAAGACTTATTATAACTTTATTAATGGGTTACAACACTCTTTTTCAGGCTCTCTCACTTATTTTATATAACAGTACATGCAGAGAAGTTATTCAAGACTTATTATACCTTTATTATTGGGCTACAACACTTTTTTCAGGCTCTCTCACTTATTTTATATAACAATACATGCAGAATAATTACTAACCTGCCTGGTGGTGCAGCATTAGCAGCCTATCTGCATAGGCCTGCTGATTCGCAGCACGGACACCTGAAGCTGTGAAGTAAATGAAGTGATATTGAGACATACCTATCCATAATATAGACTACAATAGCAATTCTTACATACTTCATTCCATGGCTACCTACTCAGTAGTGGGGCATTTTCCATCCCACAGGCCTCCTGTATCCACTGGTTCAGTCGGTCCTCCTTGCGTCTCTTCAGGTCTGAGTAGTGGTGTCTGACCTGCTCACCAGTGCGAGGGATGCCTGTGGCACTGATGAGATCATGAGCTAGATGGTTCCAGGCTTCCGCTTTGTATTGAGTGCCTTGGAACTGGCCCTGCAGGAGTCTCTCCTCATGATTATGGACAAGGAGCCAAACCATTATTTTTGACTCCTCAATGCCCCAACGTTGCGCTTGAAATCGAGAGCCCTCTCCAACACCGGCCATGCTGACTGCAGATGGGAGCTACAACCAGTTATGGCAAGTATTCCCACCTATGGAGCTTAAATATGCCTCATTTCCTGCACTTATCTGTGATTGGCCGGTTTTGAGGAAACTCAGTTGAAAGCACACCTACTTAGCAATGGGTAAACTTCTATTGATATGTATGTGTGTGTGTTGAAAGTGCATGCAGATGAAAAGCTGTCATGGCTTAGTGGTTCAGTACTGTGATTATAGTGGGTTTGAGGCCTGTCATTGCCTTTTATTTTACTACTGGCCAGACCAGCTAGGAGGTGTGGCTATGTTTAGCTGACTTTGCTCAACTTTTCCCTACGTTGCTTTACGTTGCTCCATGTCACCCAACGTTGCCCGGCGTTGTGCTAGTTAGCGCGGTGCGCGGCTACATGCAAACATGTTCTGTTTGCACTAGTTGGCGTGATGCACAGCTCCGCGCAAAGCTATTGCACTAGTTAAAGCAGTGCTCAGCTATGAGCAATTATGCTGAAATGCGCTTAATACTGGTAAACTTTGCTTAGCAGTGATTCACATTGCTTAAGATGCATTACTTATGCGTTCATCAGTATGCATAACCATTTCACTTTCTTATATATATATATATATATATATATATATATATATATATATATATATATAATTCATTCACTACTACATAGGCTATTTCAATGCTTTTTACTAAAATTTCAATGATAAATGTCAGGAATTCTTTTCATATACAGATTTCCAACAGAAAATAAAAAGGGGAGTGGTGGGACTCAAACCGGGAATGCCTCCTCTTTGTGCAAAGGTTCTACCACTAAGCTATTGCTATTTTGCTTAATTTGAATATAAGTTTCTTATTATCCTCTTTGATGTCCTGACTGCTAACTGTAGCTAAGCAATGGACAAACCCACGCAAACATGCGCAAATACGGGCAGCTATATCGGGAATAATAATAAAAAAAAAAAGTTTTACATTTTATAATTGTACTGGGGTTTAGAATGTGGGGGAGTGTAGTGTGAGTATGTACACATTTGAGCGGACTCGCTCATGTCAGTTGACATTTCCCAACTGAGTGACTTGCGGGGAAGTGGATTTCTGGACTGCTCGGCAGTCTGACACGCCCCCTGTACTCGTGCATGCTCCGTGTTAGCCTTTGAGTTGAGGCAGCGCACCCTCATTAATATGCATGGCATGCTGCTGTCTTACTCTTAGACTGGCGTTTCCATGTAAGACTTCTTTAGTCTTACACAGAGGATTTGTGAAACCTGGGGAAGTATATTTCACCATTGAAGTCCAAAAGTTCAAGTGGATACCATCTTCCAAATATATATATATATATATATATATATATATATATATATATATATATTGGAGTATTTCATTAAATATCAAATGTTCTCAAGCAACATTTAAAGAGTTATCACTTTAAAGAGAATCTAAAGTCACTGAAAATATAAAAAAGTAAAAGTATTTTTTTTTCATGGAGATAAGCCCCCCCCCCCCCTCCACCCCACACATCTAACTCTGAGATCGCACAAGAGCTGGGGTAAGGGCAGATTCCCTCACCATGCTGCAACACAATCCCATACAAAAGGCAGCTGGAAAATTTAAAAGAACATTCTCTCATATGCACATTCACATTTTTCACACTAGATAAAAAAAACATTCACTCATATGAGTGTTCACACCTTCAAATTTTAGATTAGAACAATTTTCCTGTAGGAATAGTAAAAACTCGAGACCAAGTATAACAGACAAAATACAAACCACAGATGGTGCAGAAACATGAGACAAGCCTTTAAGTTCCAACAACTGACTTGTATTGTAACAGACTGTAGCAGTGTAGTACGATGCAGTGACAGAAACAGAAGTATAAGCAGGTTGCTTTGAAGAAAGTAACTTAAAAAGTGGAAGCCATCAAAAATGTTTTTTCAGACAACTTGCATATTCATTGAAGTTAATTTTATCCATGTTTAGTTAACCTTGACTTGACAGGGAGAAAACAATTACAAGTAGCAAGCAGCATGCAAAACCATGGTATAAGAAATACTTCTGAGGATTAATAATTTGCCTAGCTTGAGGGCTGCATACATTTTATGGATGTTTACTTTTCTACACATGTAGTCAATTTGATGCTTTCTTAGGCTTAACACAGTCATTGGTATGAATCTGCAGATTTTTACACATGCAGCATATTGCATGAGGCAGGACAAACACATGAAAACACAGAAACATGAATGGACGTCATACAGCTCTCAACCTAGACAATCAATTGCCCAACACAATTCATATTTACACAGTGACTTTGTATGGTCTCTTAATGCATGATTTGGCTGTCATGAATACTAGTATGCAGAACATGTTGTTATCTATTAACTTATCAGTTTCTGTAAATCAATAAAATGAAGCAAAAATTTTTATAATTTTTTTCCTCCGAGATTATACTTTTGAAAGTTTATTTTCTGCCCTTTGACTGGCTAATTCACCTATAGAAACCTAGGAGGTGTGGATAAACCATGTCAGAATAGACCTTTCTCCAAAGAAAAACTTCACCTGGAACAAAAATGCATTTTTAATTGTATCTCCATATTCTGTTACTTTAATGCCTCAAAATTACTGTTTGCTTCTTATATTGTAATGTGCTTTACAACAAAATGGCTGACATTGGGCCTGCCCTACTAACATGCTATTGATTTATTGCTTTGCTTTCTTGTTCCCAAAATTAGTTTTTGGTTTCATTTAAATGAGTTGCGTTACACATAAGGAAGTAAAGTGCTTTTTCCTTTCCATTTAGATAAAATGGCAGGAGCGCCTCTTACACAGCTTCTGGAACCTGACTACTGTTCATTTTTTGCCTAAGTTGCTCTGCTCAGACCTGTTCACTGTAGTTACAAATCCTCAACAAAATAAAGTAATTAAACACGTTTTTCTAAAGTTGTCACTCTGTAGTCCTTTGAGCAATGACACACCCTCCCTCATTCTTCCATAAATGTCAAATACATCACTATAAACCAGGATTTGTAACTGACAACTGATACTTCAAACAACTTGTAAGAAACATCCAAACTACTGATATTCCCCATTGTCTTCAGTGACAACACTTCTGTTATTTCTCAGTGTCTGCAGCAGAAAGATGTGTGTTTGTACACTGCATGTTGAAGAAATATGTGGTATTTGCCCAGAAGTATTTTACTTTTTTAATTCATGTCATGTTATATTTATCTGTACAGAGACATACACAATATTGATTTAAAGATTACACAATTCTAGTTAATTATTTTAAAGGAAAAAAGAAGAGAAGAGCAAATAGTAAAGAGAAACACTATCATACCTGAGATGGTATTTGCATATAAAAACCCCAAAGGCTTGTTTGTTATGGTAAATATTAAATATTGAAATAGGTTTATTAAATCATTACTTCCTGTGGAACTTAGTAAATTTGATCATCTTCCAGTGGTTGCATTGTGGACGCATCCACAAAGATTACAGACAGGTTACAATGCTTATACTTACAACTAGGGGAGCACATAAGATAGTCCATATAAAGAAACACGGCTGGATAGTAATGGTAAATCACTGTCCTTTATAATATTCAAAGACCCTGAAGAATCATTAGAGGTTGATAACACCAATCTGTTATTACACTTTTACTAGAAACAACAGCTTACATGCAAAGGAGTACTATAAATGATTCAATATCAGTTTACAGGCCTAATTAAGCTGTAAAACAATGCCTCAAGGCAATTAATTCCTATACCCTGATTTTATTAAGACATCTGCCAATATGTCAAAAAAATCTTACTATTTGGCTTCAGAATTGCAACTCCTAACAGTCAACTTTGAACATGTTAGCAACAGTGCATAAGGGTTTCTGGACATGGTGTCACATGGCAGTGCTCCGTCAAACACCTGTGCAACATTTAGAGTTTGAGTACATGCCTGTGTGATGTCCCAAAGGATGCTACAATAAGAGGTCAGCAACAGTTCATACTAATGCAGATGTAAACAAAAGGCAACTGTAGGTAGCCTTTTCTGCCATCACTAGTGACCAGTGAGTCAGGTGGGATGTATCATCAGTAGGTGCCCACATAAAGGAGGGAGTGACACCTGACTTTTAAAATCATCAAACACAGACTGGGTAGACTTACATAGTGTGACTCCATGAATGCAGCAATGGTAGGAGAAACTAATTACAGCAGTTACTGAATACAGGTATTGAGGAGATATGAATAGGACTGATAAGAAACCAATATACAGATGTGGGAAATAGAAAGGCACACTGAAAATTAACCCTCTGCCACTGTGCTATTCCCACATTTCATCCACGGCATGGATACCTACATACACACACACACACACACACACACACACACACACACACACACACACACACACACAGTAGCGTAGCTGCAGCAATTACCACAGCAGCTAGCCGACACTGTACATTGGCTATTGTACAACAAGATATCTATTACATCAAGTTTCATCAAGCAGATATGCCACAGACAGAAGGTCCACAATGTCGTGCATACTGCCTACAGCACCTTCCCATCACATAATGGTAAAGCAGTAATCTGACAGGCAGTATAGTGGCAGATTGTAGTAATGCTGCATCCAAATGTACAGTGGATATTGCAAGGACAGGGCTGCTACAGTAATCCCTGTGACTAGTCATGAACTGCTGAAAAATGGTAGTGTGCTGAGACAGCTCTGATCACTGCATTTTCCCCGTATGAACTATGATCAATATGAACTGTAAATAATCCTTGGTGATTGTCAAGCTGGCTGCATGGGTTGTACGACAGGGAGAAATCAGTGTATCCTCACTGGTGGCCTGTGAACTACCATGTACCAGTAGTATGGTCTGCATAGTATGACTTCAGCATGCAAGAAAGACATAAGTCATGATCTCATCCCTTACAAAGTACATCACCCTTGATCATATCATGACCACAGTGTAATAGGGGTTCCAGTTTGCAATGTACAAGGTTGATGATTGTGATTTTCTACTGCTCATCACAGATACCACTACAGTGAAAATATCAACCAACAAAGAGTACATTATGGTTGTTATCTTCTCCATAGGGTCACCCATTTGGCAAAGACCCATCCTCAACCCCTTTTCCCATTTTGCACATGGGGTCAGGGTGTCACTTCAGCAGTGACAATCATGTCAAGCCTAGGTTTACACCACCAGGTGGTTATCCCTGCTGCGGTAGTTCATTCATACCACTCACTCATACTTTCTCACCTATGGCCAATTTAGAGTGCCCAATCCACCTACTGCATGTCTTTGGAATGTGGGAGGAAACTGGAGCACATGGAGGAAACCCACATGACCACAGGGAGGACATGCAAACTCCGCACAGAAGGCACCCCAGCTGAGAATTGAACCAGAGAACCTCTAACTGTGAAGCAATAATGCTAATCTCTGCACCACAGTGGCCACCCAATTAATATGTAATTGATTGCAGCCACATACCATGTGCTCTCTGAAATTCTCCATGCATGGA
>NC_056727.1:727315762-727400762 GCF_019279795.1 Protopterus annectens | reverse complement strand
CACACACACACACACACAGACACACACACACACACACACACATGCTTTTCTATTTTTTTATTAACCATTTGTTTTAATTTTTTGCTCGCTATACAGCAAAAGCACTGCTTAGTGCATAAAATAATGGTAGCTGTAAGCTTTTTTACAGTCCAAGCTCCATGGTAGCTTAATATGCTGCTATGAAGCGGTGGACCCATTTTTCAGCAGTCATTTACTTGTATATTAACACCCTGCTGGAGAATGTTTGTTCTCCATTTAGGGGTTTAATGTATATTTTGCCCATTCTCTAAAACAGAACACATCAATCTGGAGTACTGAAACAAATGGCATTCAAGAGCAGTGAAAACTGATAAAAACAGTCCTGCTATTTGCTACTAGATTATGTTCAAAACATATGCATGGCACACACATACATGAAATAACATGCACACATTCACACTGGTAGTGCTTTGATGTGATGTAACCTTTAGCACAGCAGCATTACAGAGCATCCTTTTCATGAAGATTTTGCATATATCTTCTAAACATTCTGTTTTACATCTATTTAAATATTTAAGAAGTGTATGGGTGCAAAAGGTAAAGGAAAACATTTTCTTCACATCATCCATGCTACTTTCTCTTATTCTGCTCTGGATAACAGGAATAACTGGTTCTACTACTTAATTTCTTGGCCCAAAACTATTGCGCCTTGTGGAATACATTTGGCAATTTCTTTATAATTCTAGTTCTTTATAATTGTGTTTAATTGATTTGAAGTACATATTTTATATTTTTGTCCCTCAAGCTGCAACATTAATCTGATGGGTTGTATTTCAGTTACAGGCAACATATTCCATCCTGAAACTACGTTGGCTAAAGTGAATTAATCACTGGCTCTGAGACACATGAATTGTATTAGCATTCCTCACCTGGCAGTAGTACTGTACAGCAATATGGATTAACAGTATTACTCTGGGAGGGATCATTATCATGTGAAGATTTTATTTGCTTTTTTTAAAATTGTGAAATGTCATTAAATATATTGTAGCAGCATACCAATTTGTGGAATAGTTATATTATAATTTTATCCAGGATAGGGGCATATCATTTGATCATAAGGGTATAGCCCAAGTCACCAAATTAGTGCCCACTTACTGTGGGTCACACATAACTTACACTCCTGCTTTGATATAGTATGATTATACAATGACATTATTTAAAAGAGCAATTTCTGAAGTTTTTTTAAAATAATACCCATGTATTGTGCTACTGTTCATTGTCATTCATGCAATTGCATAGACCTGTGAAGATAAATTCTGTGCATACATATGCACCTGTATACATTAATGCATACAGAGTAGTTCGTTAGACTGTACTTAGAATAAATAATAAATGAAGACAAAAAATATACTATAATAACTTTCAGAACTAAACACAACCCTAAAAAAGTTTGGACAGCCATTAAAGAAATTTTACATCCAGGTCAAAAATTCAACCCAAACCCCTCTCCTGATAACTTACCATGTGAAACTACAATGTGGTTCAGCTCTTTTTTATACATAGTATAGCCCCTTTAACCTTCCTCGACATCTGATACCAACCCTGCCCAACAGCCACATATCACCACATCCACTTTTACCTTCAAACCTGTGCCCACATCCTATATAAAACTACTCTTAAAGAAGCTTAAACCATGCTCTTCTTCAGCTAATGACCTTCCAAGCAAGTACCTAAAAATAGCAGCCAACAGCATTGCCTATCCTGTCGCAATCCTTATAAATAGGTCAGTACTGGAATCCCACATTCCCACTCTGTGGAAAACTCACACATTATCCCTTTACACAAAGGATGAAATTCAACAGACATTAATAACTTTAGACCTATATGACTCATCTCCCCTCACCAAAATACTTGAAAAATGTATTCAAAAACAATTGCTAGACTATCTCCTGCAGGAAGAACTCCTATCCTATACACAACATGGCTTCCACCCTGCCCTTCTAACCTATATAGATACTGTCAATAAAGCTAGAGATAATGACAAACTAGTTTCTTCCTTAATTTAGACGTCACTAAAACCTTTGACACAGTTTGCCATAGTGAACCTCTACTTTAAATGTCCTCACTAGGTCGCCCTCAGCCTACCCTTCTGTGGTTCCAAAGCTACCTGTCCAATAGGTATCAGTCTGTAAAATGGCACTCCACGATCTCTCCTTACCTCCCAGTCACCACCGGTGTACCACAAGGCTCTATCCTTGGTCCCCTCCTCTTTAACATTTTCACCAACACCCTCTATACTTCCACACAACAGGCCATGCTAATACAACACACAGATGATTCCACTGTCATTCAGACATCTGACAACATGGCAAACCTCCAAACAATTACTCAGAAGCTTTAACAGCTACTGAAACATGGCTTCATAACTCACAACTCATGCTCAACTCAAAAAAGACCAGACTACTACTTTTTTTCCCAAATCCCTCTCTCATGAAAAAAAATTAAATTTAAAGTTCTCTCCCTTAATAATACAACCATTGAAGTCACTTCTCATAGCAAACTATTAGGGTGATAGTGGATGCTAATCTTACATTCGACCTGCATATACAAAATTGCATAAGAAAAACTCATCAAAAACCTGGGATGCTTTACAGAGCCAAACACTTTCTCACTGATACAATTAGAACTTCACTTGTCACTATTTATCTCCTCCCCACTCTTCGTTATGGCGCTCCCATCCTTACTAACCTCCAGGCTTCATAAAAATGAAAACTTAACCAATGTTGTAACAAAGTTGCTAAATTTGCAGCACATACCCCTTTCAATACCCATTACTGTATAGCGCTGAACAGTGTAAATTGGATAGAATTGCCACATCAACTAACATATACACAACTTCTTACCACCTATAAAATTATCCAGCATCCATCTGCCTGTCCGGCATTAAAGAAAAACATTCTACACAAGTATGTTCCCAGTCTGTCATTGTGATCCAGTGACCAAAAACTCTTGTCTGTCTACAAACCTAGCAAATCTGCTGGCCATTGTCTGTACTTGTACAATGTTACTGAGGCCTAGAACTCCTTATCTGTATCCATCAGGTCTATACCCTCCCTCCCATCTTTCAAAACCACTCTGAAAGACGTCCTAGCTAAAATCTGGCTCTGTTCTTGCTCAAAACCGGGATAAACTATATCCCTAAATGTGAACAAGTACCTTTTCATTCCTTATACCTCCTTACTCTCCCTTCTTCACTTACTTCTTTACGGTTATCTATTCTCTTCCCGGACTATCTCTCTGAATATACCATAAGCCTGTTTTTCCCCTCACTTCATATTGCAACTCCTATTTGTATTAGCTTTAATTGGTCTACAAACTGTCAAACATTTCTCTAAATATTAAATGATTGTCATGTACTTTGTATCGATTCTTAACCAATGTATTTATATTATGTATAATTTCTTATAACCATTTAAACCTCTAATGTTTTTTTTATTTTTGAAGATTGTAAAATTATTGTTCTTAAAATACATTGCAAAATTACCCCCCCCCCCATACACGAACATACAATAAGCCATAACAATACTACTTTTACATTGATTTCAGCAAAATCAATATAGTGTGTAACAATACTTCTGTTACTCCAGAGCAGACTTTTATTTAGCAGTCATCAAACAGCAGAGGTAAGTTAGTTTTATTCACAGACAATTTTCCTACCATACCTCTCAACTTCTTTGTACAAGAATTCTGCACAAAGCCAAAATTAACAGAAAGGGTAACTAGTACATTTAAAATGTTACTAGGTAACAAGATTTCCATCAACATGCATTTTCTGAACAATAAGAAGTAATAATATTTAATGTCTAGGATTACTGACTGACTGCAATCCTCGTTGATTTATCTTTTATTACAAAATATAAAAAGTCTCTGGTGCTTTGGCTCTACAGCCTTCAGGGAGGCAAACACATCAACCACTGAAATAAAAAATCTCGTATGCATTCCATTGATCATGCAAATTTCTTAAAGTTACAGTTACTTTCAGTTATAAAAACATTTGCCAGTTTATGTCTACATTTAAGCTTCAGGGCTGGTATTGTATAACTTTCTTCATACAACAACCATTTATTCAAATCTCCCCTTAAATAAGGTTGATGTAATAAAATCACATACTCCTCCACTTTATATCCTACTTCCTTGAAATGCCTAACTACAGGGTTTAACCATTCATAGACATCTAATATTTCCCACATTTTCCAGTATTCTCTTCCTTACTGTTCTTTTTGTTTCCCCTTATGTAAAATTTAGGGTATCCATAAAATATGACATATATCATACCCTCCAAACTACATGTAAGACGCCGATGAATATTATATAATGCGCCATTCACTGTACACATTTCCCCTTCTTACATACAATTGCAAGCTATATGATAAAATTACAATGCCCTGAATTTTATATTAAGGGATAGGGTCACAAATTTTATGAGGAACAGTGCAAAAATATGAGGTAAAAATTGGAACATTCTATAAAATTCTGGACAGTTGAGAGGTATGCTCCCAGTCCCTACCTATCAATTAAGGCTCAAGGTCACACAGTAAACAAATGAAGGCTGTGGGAATTAAGCCCTGTACCAAAGGAAATAACTGTTAACCATTCATAGCCTTAATCCTCTGCAGGAAGTTAAAGTGTGAGTCTTTACACCTGTTTAATTGCAGAGAACTTTGTGTTATACAGGGTGCAATGAAACAATAATAAGCAAAGAGAAATAACTGATTCAGTCTCTTCACTCAACTAATCTCTTTTTAAAATGTGTACATTAAACAAACATGTTTCATTATGAAAAAAAACATATGTCTTTTCCTACAACTAAAAGGGACTTCAGAAGACCATAATATTGAAGATACCAGGGCTTCCTGCTCCTTCTCATCCCATGAATCAGGTAGATTGTGGGACAGCAAGGAGCAGAAAGCTCCACAAGCTGAATGACTGGGTGCATAGTAGCTTCCCCCATAGGCACTGCAGCTCTGCTTACCCCAGGGCTAAATATTTCACACCAGTCTGTCTTCTCAAGGAGAATCTCATCTCTCTTCTTCTCCATGTGTCAGGCCAGTCCCAGGCCCCAGACCAGCAAAAGGAAAAAATGAAATGAAGTTCAGTATTATAACTAAATGAGAACACAGTAAACAAAAGCAACAACAAGAACAGAATCCCAAGTTGGAGTAAATATTTTTTAATGTTTCTGCTCCTGGCACCAAAATCTAGACTCAATAACCTGCTTACATTAACCCATCTACTGCATCCACAATTAGAAGCCTTCTTGATGCTTTGGGGTGATGTCTGAGTCTCCCCTTTACATAAAACATAAGGATGAGCATATGTTGTTTTTTACTGAGCCAAAAGGGGATGAGAAGCAGTTAAGACTGCTGCCTCAATGAAGAAAAAACTGGGTAGGTCTAATTTACTTTTTTCCCCCCTTTGGAGCACAAAACTAGAAATGGCATTCTGGTGATTTTGTCCCCCTTACAATCTGGTGCCCAGAGTAGCTGCCCCTTTCTCCCTACCCTGTCTGCACTTCTAACTGCACACCTGCATACATAATACACATTGCTGACACTTGTCTCTGTGACCCTCCCCACCTCTGCATATGATGATAACTGTTCCCTGCCCTCAGTACCCTGTTACTTAGGTAGCCTATTTCTGATGCAGAGTCTGGTCACTGTATGCATGGAATATCACAGCCTGGGTGTAGGTTTACATGCATCATTTTAATATGATGTATAATGATTTCATCTTGGCCATAGTTATAAACTAGATGATTCCTCTTTGCTAGTGCCATGGCATACTTCACCCACCTCTATCTGACGTAGTCCTCCCTGCAGCCAGCTCCTCCATAGGCTTCTCATCAGCCAAATCATCCACTGCTGAGTCTGCGACTTCCTTCTCCTGAATATCTCTGCCCTGCGGTAACTGTCTGCATATCAGGATGCTGTGGAACACTGTACATACTGCAAATATCTTACTGCATGTCACAGGGCTCCATTAAATATATCAAAACATTGGAAAACAGATTTGACAATTACCCAGGTCTGTGACAGGGCTGTGTTGTCACTATTCTCTGCCATGGTCTGAGGTTTCTAATAGGCATCATTAGCCATGATTCCAGGTCTTACCTGGCATTGCCAATAAGTCCATGAGAATAATCATTCTACAAGTCACCTTGCGTGAACTACTGGTATAGGCTGTATATGTGCTATATACGGGCTTTATTGCCACTGCCTGAGTGGCCTGCAGACACATCATATATTGTATATTATACCTTATCCATTACAGTCTACCTGGTTGTCAAAAGAGTATAACTTGTAATGGTAAAAGTACCTTTTTCCCTGCATCTCAGGTAGGGACCTTTATTGCAATGTCGGTGAATCTATGACCCTTATTACCTCAAAGAAATGGGTTATATTATTAAAAGTCTGGCTGATGTTGCCTGCCTCTTCAGAGGTACATGGTAACCATATACACTGTCCAACATGCTGTAGCATAGCATCGAGGAACTGAAGCATCCTTTAGACGGATGATTGAGATGCACCCATCTTGTCCCCTTTTGGCTACTGAGAAGTCCCTGTAGCTAGTATTGTCAAAGCCACACATACCTTGATGTTCACAGAATACTCCATGCATCTTCGGGGCCTGCACAGAGACACATCTCTTCCAACTCCTACATGGTTCCTCAGTCCACAAGGTAGCAGTCCATTATTTATGTATTAGGAGGGCATGATATGTAAGGTGCAAAGGGATGACTCAGCAGTGATGAGGGTGACATTGTGCAGTACTATGATTGCCAGCAGAGAAAACAGCCTCCTTTTATACAGATGTACAGTTACGGTGGCAGTCCCATTCATGTTTTTGTGGTCTGTTTCCCTTAACTTCAAGTTTTAGCTGTAATCGACAACTCTGGAATTAACACTCTTATCAGAAAAATTTGGTGAGCAAATGGCTGTAATAAGGAAATGATTTTTATGATCTGGGAGACAGGATTTGAATTGCCTAGAAATAGCAAGGCCTTACTAACGTTAATTCTGTTTGCTGTCAAAAAAGCAATTGCTAGAAAATGGAAATCAAACTCTACACCAACTGCATTTAAGGTATGGAATATTATAAATGAAATAAAAGAACTGCAAGAGGGATCTTTAGAAAATGGAATGAGCAAATTACATAAAAGGAAATGGAAATTGTGGGAGGAGGAGTAAGGTTTAAGGGAAAGCAAGAATTTAGCAATTTTTGTAATGTTGGACTGATGATAGTAGCAAAGAAAACATATGTGCAGTATATTGTATTTAAATAGAAAAATGTTAAACGTTGTTTTCTTTTCTGTTAATGTATGTTTGCCTATGTCTTAAGTGATAATTTAATAAATAAAAACAACTCTGAGATTGACATCTGTTGGTGCAAAATATATACATTTTATATACACAACCTCCAAATTATTTGCCCTCATTTGCAATCATGATTGCCCTCATTTTAATACTGTTGTTCACTTCCATGTCATTATATCAACAGCTGCATATTATGCAAGCTATGGAATTTCTCTAGTTTCCACAAACAGACTCATTGTGTCTCTGAGTCATTCCCACTGGACACATCAGTGCTGGATTTAGCACAAAGTGACCTAGATAGCTGCCTAGGGCCTGGTGCTGGCTGGGGAGCTCAGACTAGTCTTTAAAATAAAAAAAATCCACTCCACTTTCCCACATCACCACCTACCCAGATCTGTTCCCACTTACATTAGCAGGGCTAATGTCTGCTGTATCGGGAAGCATTTCTGCAGCACAGGAGATTTGTTTTAATTCAGCATGGGAAGAAGAGATTGCAGGACATGGGGAAAATTAATAAAAAAATAAATAAATGCTGCACCTTCCCCTATTGCTATCAGCCCAGATTTGTTACTTAGGTCGGCTGTCTGGAAGTGCATCTGCAGCATTTAAATACAACATGAGAGCATTTAGACATTTAGTAGTATGAGACGCAGCAGAGATTGAGAGTCATATTAGCAACTGGACGCCTTTCTGCAGAGAGAGATTTTGTTTAAGTAGATAGGACAGCATGGAAGTACTTTTGCAGAGAGACAGAGAGAGATTTTGTTATAGAAGACTGGAAGCACTTCTGCAGAGATATTTGGTAGATCAGCCAGCATGGGAATAGGAGATTTCTTGAAGAGACTTGAGACTGATTTTAGCTGCACAGGGACTGAGCCCTACAGTGGCCTTTGTGACACATACATGGACTGAAATTTGCAGAAAGCACAGGTAATTGAAGTTTTGCAGGTGTGTGTGTGTGTGTGTGTGTGTGTGTGTGTGTGTGTGTGTGTGTGTGTGTGTGTGTGTGTGTGTGTGTGTGTGTGTGTGTGTGTGTGTGTGACTGCTCTGTCTCCTGCAGTATGGATTTACCAAATGATTCCTCCTGCATATGGAATTCCTTCCTGCCCTGCCTCCCACAGTATGGATTTACAAAATGATTCTCCCTGTGTATGGGATCTCTCCTGCCCTTCGTCTTGCAATATGGATTTACTGAATGATTCTGGCTGTGTATGGGACTCCCTCCTGCCCTGTCTTCCTCCATATGGATTTAGAGAATGATTCTCGCTGTGTATGGGACTCCCTCCTGCCCTGTCTTCCTCCATATGGATTTAGAGAATGATTCTCGCTGTATATGGGACTCCCTCCTGCCCTGTCTTCCTCCATATGGATTTACTGAATGATTCTCCCTGTGTATGGGACTCCCTCCTGCCCTGTCTTCCTCCATATGGATTTACTGAATGATTCTCGCTGTGTATGGGACTCCCTCCTGCCCTGTCTTCCTCCATATGGATTTACTGAATGATTCTCGCTGTGTATGGGACTCCCTCCTGCCCTGTCTTCCTCCATATGGATTTACTGAATGATTCTCGCTGTGTATGGGACTCCCTCCTGCCCTGTCTTCCTCCATATGGATTTACTGAATGATTCTCGCTGTGTATGGGACTCCCTCCTGCCCTGTCTTCCTCCATATGGATTTACTGAATGATTCTCGCTGTGTATGGGACTCCCTCCTGCCCTGTCTTCCTCCATATGGATTTACTGAATGATTCTCGCTGTGTATGGGACTCCCTCCTGCCCTGTCTTCCTCCATATGGATTTACAGAATGATTCTCGCTGTGTATGGGACTCCCTCCTGCCCTGTCTTCCTCCATATGGATTTACTGAATGATTCTCGCTGTGTATGGGACTCCCTCCTGCCCTGTCTTCCTCCATATGGATTTACAGAATGATTCTCGCTGTGTATGGGACTCCCTCCTGCCCTGTCTTCCTCCATATGGATTTACAGAATGATTCTCGCTGTGTATGGGACTCCCTCCTGCCCTGTCTTCCTCCATATGGATTTACTGAATGATTCTCCCTGTGTATGGGACTCCCTCCTGCCCTGTCTTCCTCCATATGGATTTACTGAATGATTCTCGCTGTGTATGGGACTCCCTCCTGCCCTGTCTTCCTCCATATGGATTTACTGAATGATTCTCTGTGTATGGGACTCCTCCTGCCCTGTCTTCCTCCATATGGATTTACTGAATGATTCTCTGTGTATGGGACTTCCTCCTGCCCTGTCTTCCTCCATATGGATTTACTGAATGATTCTCGCTGTGTATGGGACTCCCTCCTGCCCTGTCTTCCTCCATATGGATTTACTGAATGATTCTCGCTGTGTATGGGACTCCCTCCTGCCCTGTCTTCCTCCATATGGATTTACTGAATGATTCTCGCTGTGTATGGGACTCCCTCCTGCCCTGTCTTCCTCCATATGGATTTACTGAATGATTCTCCCTGTATATGGGACTCCCTCCTGCCCTGTCTTCCTCCATATGGATTTACGGAATGATTCTCCCTGTATATGGGCTTCCCTCCTTGCCCCCCAAGCTGCAGAATTTTCAGGTATGATGAGGATTACAATTAGTCAGTAATACATCTGCCAGAGTTATTCTTACTCAGAAAATTCCAAGTCCCGGAAACACTATATGGTTAAATGACTTGCCAAAATAGAGCCAGAAAGCATCAACCCCCGTAACATTGATTACAGGAAGGAGCTTATTAAGAGCTAAGAGTCTTAATCCACAGCACTAATTGCAAGATCTTCCTTAACATCTTTATTTTATGATAAATCACTGAGGATGACAGTCAGTCAGTAATACTAGTCATAAGAATTTCAAGGTTATTTAGAAAATGCACATCAAGTTAAAGTTGTCTGTCATTTATGGCTCTGAACTATTAACAAGCTGCTTCCAGTAGTCAAAAGTACGGGATTTGAATCCTTCCACCTCCATCTGCCTACTGTATGCTTTGATTAAGTCACTATGACAGTGCACCTGGGTCATCCTTGAAAAGGGACACTTTATACAGTGAGCTTATCTGGTTAATAGATAAAAGAAAATGAAATTTAAAAATTGGGCCTTTGTCTCTTCATTATTTTTGGCTTGGTCCAGAATCATTGAGCAAATAATTTGAGTGGTATTTTTTCCATTTTTTGTAAAATGTAGGGCTTTCTGAGAAATTATTGTGGATTGCTGTCATTAAATAATGACAGACATGAGCTTCAGACTTTGTATCCTTCAGAAAATGCTTGCTAATGCAAAGATTTTATTCTAACTTTCTAAGTATGAAAGAGATACATTGAAAATCTTTTCCTGATTTTTGGGTCTTTGTCTCTGATTTGAACTAAGAAGATGAGATAGCAGTGGGATGTTGCAATGGGTTCTGCTGTATAGTTTTGACAGCAATAAGCCAGATACATTTCTGGTCCATTATTTATGTATGTATTAATTCACTTGTTTTCAAGCAGACATCTGAAATGTACAATAAACTCCATTGTTTTCAAGCAGATATCTGGAATGTACAATCATGAAAATGGATGTAACTGATTTCTGTGCATGTGTGCAAAAATATTTGGTTCCTGTAACCAACGGGAATTATGGCGTAAAGGAAGAAACTGATTGTAGTAAACAGTAACATCATCATATGAACCATGTTCTTTGAGTACAATCTTTGGTTCCCTTGTTTTGTTGGCTGTTGTCAATGTCTTTATTATTTGGCTCTGAATAAACTTGGCAGCATGAAGTCTATGAGTTTAATGTTAATATTTTAACCGTGAAAACATTAATTAACCTTGTTTTTTTTGTAGGCACATAGGTGTGAAATGCACTGTTTTGAGTTACAGCAGTCCATCTAGTACTTTGTCTAGATAAGTAGGGCAATGAGCAACTTCTGTAGTGCAAAGTTTGATTCCCTTGGCCTTCATTTGTTTACTGTGTGACTAAGTCACTTCACCAGACAGTACTCCTTGACTGCCCCTGAAAGGGACACGTATCAAGTGATTGTCCCAAGCTGTTAGCAAATGCATGTCTTTTGAATTCCCGCACCCTTAATAGAGACATTGATTATTGCTTCACTTTGCAGTTTGACTATCTACTTGAGTCCCCAAATCCCTAATTACTTCTTCCATACTTAATGGATTACCACCTATGTGGTAATTTGTGGGCACTTTGTTTTTCCCAAAGGGAATGACTATGCACTTTTTGGCATTTACCTTTAGGACATGGCTCTGGCACCAGTTATCCATCTCTGTGAGACCCTTTTGGAGGATGCTTGTGTCAGTCAGCGAGTCGATTATGGCACCAAGTTTGCAGTCATCTGCAAACTTGGTTAGCCATAGTCCTCCCGTGTTAGCCTGTACCTCAGAGAAATATATACTGAGCAAGAGAGGTCCCAGGACTGAGCCTTGTGGGATGCCGCTTGTAACTGGTTTAGAGTCTGACATGGCACCTGCAATTCTGACCATGTGGGTTCTATCCCTGAGCCAGTTTGCAACCCATCTTGTGACATAGGGGTTGATAGTTAAGCTGGTGAGCTTATTTATGATGCCCGAGTGGGGTATTGTGTCGAAGGCTTTTGCAAGGTCCAGATAGGCTGTGTGGACTACCTTCCCTTCATCTATGGCCTTGGTGACTGTTTCAAAGAAGTTGACCAGGTTCAAGAGGCAAGATCTGCCCTTAACAAAGCCGAATTGGGTAGGATCCAGTGTTTGGAGGTTCCCAATGTCTTTGTTTATGAGTTCCATGATGATATGCTCCATAGCTTTGCAGACCAGGCTAGTCAGGCTTATAGGGCAATAGTTTCCGGGGTCCGTTGTGGCACCACCTTTGTGGATTGGGACCACTGTTGCTCTACGCCATTCCTTGGGTACATATCCTGTAGTAAGGCTGAAATTGAACAGTGACTTTATGTGAGGGTTCAGTTCTTCTTGGAGCTCATGTAAGACACAGCCCGGTACACCGTCCGGTCCCATTGATGCTGTGTTTTTTGCTTTGGAGAGGGCAGCTCTCATCTGTGCATCTGTGATGTCAGGGAGGCTACACTCTGTTGGGATAGATATTTGCTCTTTTGGGAGTTTGCACTGAACCTGTCTGCCAGGATGTTGGCAATGTCTGTGGGTTCAGTGTATTTTTTGTCATTTTGCACTAACTCAGAGCATATCTGGGATTTGCCACCCAGGTTCCTGACATAACTAAAGAAGGCCTTGTGATTATCTTTAGCGTCTTGTGCAATTTTTCTTTCGAAGCTGGCCTTAGATGATTTTATGAGGGATCGTAGTTTCTTGCTAGTACTGATCAGAGATGCCTTCCCTTTTTGGGATTTTGCTCTATCATGTAGTAGCTTCCTCCTTGTGTTGTATAGCTTATTTATGGCTGGGGTCCACCAGACAGGTCTCCTGCCTTTGAAGGAGTGAGTCTTGGTTTTATTTGGGATAGCATGATCCATGCATTCCTGTAGGTGTCCACAGAATGTGTTTGTAAAGGATTCGGCAGTTTGGGCCGTATTTTCCACTGGCTCAGGGGCTTTCAAGGATTCCACTTTGGTTTTGAGAAGTGTAATGTTTGCTTTTGAGAAGTTCTTCACCGTGGTTTCCTTGGCTGGGGGTGGGGATGGGATATGGATGTCCGCTGAGATTAATTTATGGTCAGATCTTACCAATGAGGGGTATACCTCTGATATGGAACATAGAGTCCCCATGTTGGTGATGATCAGGTCCAATATGTTTTCCCCTCTTGTAGGAGTGGTGACCAGTTGTTCCATAGCATTTGAGTTTATAAATTCAAGGAACCATTGGGTGACGGTGTTGGGGCTTGAGTAGTGCTCCCAGTCTATGTTTGGGTAGTTGAAGTCACCCAATATGATGGTGTTTGGAGAGACCTTCATATTCTCCAGTGTTCTCAGGAAAGCTGAGTGGGGTTCCTGAGTTTGGGAGGGTGGTCTGTAGCAGGCTACAAACTGAAAGGCAGTTTTGCCCACTGTTAGTTGCACATGGATGGTCTCCAATGCTTTGTGCAGTGCCACTAACCTGGAGGTGTGGGTGTCTTTGATGAATATGAACACTCCCCCTCCTTTTGTGGTTCGGTCTGAGTTTTGGGGACGAAAAGCATGGTATGAGGTATAACCTGGTAGTGCTGGGGTGCTCTCGGAAGCCTTGAACCAGGTTTCTGTTACTGCACAGATATCGATATTCTCCATACTGAGGAGAGCCTTGAGTGCATGCATCTTGAGGTTTAGACTTCTGGCATTGAGCAGCATTACCCTTAGTTTCTTTTTCCTTGTGTTGTCTATGGAGGTGGGTTTGTCTTTTGAGCCTTGCCTAAAAAAGGCACTATGGGGGTGGCAAGAGCCTTAGCCAGTATTTGAAAGCCCAGGGGTGACAGGTGCAAGCCGTCCCTAGTGAAGCAATGTGGCTTGTCGAGCATGTCATCCCAGGCTGACAGACACTGGATCCCCTTTGAATGACACCAATACTTTAGCCAATTGTTAAAATTGATAATTTTGTCTTTATACTGTGGCATAATTCTTGGTGAGGGTAAGATGCTACTCAAGGTCAGGGTCATACCGGCCTGGGCTACATGATCAGAGAGCTCCTCTATGTCTCTTTTCATGTAGTCCAGGGAGGTACGTCTCAGGTCATTCACACCAGCATGGACAATGATGGAGTCATATTTGTACTTGCTTTGGAGTGACCTGAGTGCTTGTGTTATGTGGCGGACCCTGGCACCCGACAGGCCGCTTACAGTGACCTTCTCCTTGTTCAGCCTGGTGAGTGGGACGTCAGTGAGTCTGACAATAGAGTCACCTATTACAAGTGTATTAGGTGTGTTGTTTAGCCTTAAGGGCTGTGACTGTGTGGCACACTGACTTTGTGAACTATGTGATACATGGGTATTGTTGTGGGGTAGCGGTTGCTTGGAAGTCTGCTTTGGAGGTCTCTGCTGCTTGGGCAGATTTTTATTTAGAGCCTCTGAGTATGTTTTTGTGTGTTTATGCGTTTGGTTTGCTGTTGCGATAGGTCTATGTGAGACTGGATTTGTGGTGTGTGTGTGGTTACTTTCTCCTCCTGACTGACTGCGCCAGTACTGGGTTGAGAGAGCTCAGCCTCCAGTTTGGCTATATATTTGCATCTCTCACATATATTTGAGCTTGTTGGGAGGAGGAGAGGGTGGTCTGTGTACATAAGGCAGTTGTAACATTGCCTCAAGATTCCCAGTTTCACCAGCTGGACTGGAGAGTAAACCCGAAACTGACTTTTGGACATGCCAAAATAGTATAAAGAACTAATAGTATAAAGAACTACTTTTTGACTGATCAAAAAGGACCAATAGGGAGCCAAGTACTTAAAGGGAGTATAAGAGGGTGTAGTGCTTTAGTTTATTAGTGCTTACTTATAAGATTATAAGATTACTTATACGAGCAACTGCAGGCCTTTAGAATGAAAATAGAGTGCTTACTTTGAGATTTAGAACAGTTCTAAGGGAAAAAGTGAAGAGCAGACTTTGTGGAGCCAGGAATAGTTTAAACCCGTTTAAATGACGCTGCCCGATGCTGCACTATGTGCGAAATTGTGCAAAACCGCGCAAATGCGGGTTTTAAAGCAGGGAAACTGAAAGAGATAGGAATTGACCCAAAACGGCCAATAAGCTACAAGTTTCAGGGCTGAGACCACTCCTCCAGGGGCAGGTAGGCTGCTCAAAACTCCCCACTCTCACTGGTGAACAGAGAAGCTTCCTCCTATCCAGGTAAGGATATGGACAACACAGGAAAATATACCACAGTCTGGAATTCAGCAAAACCTGAAATCTTTACTAATCTATTTCAGCAAAGGTGGGAAAAGAGAATATATATATATTTTTTCAGGAAACAGCAGAAAAACACACAGAAAACACTGTAAATGCTATAAACAGGCTAGCGCACTTTAGTGTGCAGCCTACAATAGTTATACAATACAAAAATGACTTAAATTGATATAAAACAAGTGCAAAATCTGTAAAAAGAAGAAGGCAAATACAATTTAAACTTTTTAAAGCATAGATCAGTTAGAAATTTGCTTTTAGGCGGAAAAAGGCAGTCAGAGCAAAAAACAGAGAAAAAATACTTAAATCTGGAAAAGTCTCTCTTGGGTCTCTCTGTTGCCTGTATCACTCTGCAGGACACCACGAGGAGCTGTGCGGAGTTGTATACTGGGGCAAAACCGCGCAAATGCGGGTTTTAAAGCAGGGAAACTGAAAGAGGTAGGAAATGACCCAAAACAGCCAATAAACTACTAGTTTCAGGGCTGAGACCACTCCTCCAGGGACAGATAGGCTGCTCAAAGCTCCCCACTCTCACTGGTGAACAGAGAAGCTTCCTCCTATCCAAGTAAGGATATGGGCAACACAGGAAACTATACCACAGTCCAGAATTCAGCAAAACCTGAAATCTGGACTAATCTAGTTCAGCAAAGGCGGGAAAAGAGAATTTTTTTTGTTTTTTTCAGGAAACAGCAGAAAAACACACAAAAAACACTGTAAATGCTATAAACAGGCTAGCGCACTTTAGTGTGTAGCCTACAACAGTTATACAATAGAAAAATGACTTAAATTGATATAAAACAAGTGCAAAAACTGTAAAAAGCAGAAGGCAAATGCAATTTAAACTTTTTAAAACACAGATCAGTTAGAAATTCGCTTTTTAGGCGGGAAAAGGCAGTCGGAGCAAAAAAACAGAGAAAAAATACTTAAATCTGGAAAAGTCTCTCTTGGGACTCTCTGTTGCCTGTATCACTCTGCAGGACACAACGAGGAGCTGTGCGGAGTTGTATACTGGCGAAAAAACGTGCAAATGTGGGTTTTAAAGAAGGGAAACTGAAAGAGATAGGAATTGACCCAAAATGGCCAATAAGCTACAAGTTTCAGGGCTGAGACCACTCCTTCAGGGACAGATAGGCTGCTCAAAGCTCCCCACTCTCACTGGTGAATAGAGAAGCTTCCTCCTATCCAAGTAAGGATATGGGCAACACAGGAAACTATACCACAGTCCGGAATTCAGCAAAACCTGAAATCTGGACTAATCTAGATCAGTAAAGGTGGGAAAAGAGAATTTTTTTTGTTTGTTTTTTTTTTTTGTTTGTTTTTTTCAGGAATCTCTGCAGGACACCATGAGGAGCTCTGCGGAGTTGTATACAATAACAAACTTTTTAAATCACAGATTCGCTAAAAAAGCTGGCGTTTTAGGCAGAATTAGTTAAGGCAGCAAGAAAAGGAGAAAAGTGATACTTAATTACTCCAAAGTCACTCTTTTGTCTCTCTGCTGCTGTAGACTCTGCAGAACACCTGGAAGGCACTTGCTGAGCGGAATACAAGCGTAATAACTGTGCAAATGAGGTTTTTATAGCAGGGAAGTGAAAGAGATAGAAATTAGCCCAAAATGGCCAATAAACTACTAACTTCTGGGTTGAAACCACTCCTCCAGGGACAGATAGGCTGCTCAAAGCTCCTCTCTCTCACAGGTGAACAGAGAAACTTCCTTCTATAAAAGTAAGGTAATGGCAACACAGTAACTTGTAACACAGCTCTGGATTCGGCAATAACCTGAAAACTGGACTATACTAGTTCAGAAAGGTGGGAAAGAAGTATATAATTTTTTTTTCAGAAAATAGAGCAGATACAATCAAAATTAGCCCAAAAAGGCCAATAAACTACTAACTTCTGGGCTGAAACCACTCCTACAGGGACAGATAGCCTGATCAAAGCTCCTCTCTCTTGCAGGTGAACAGATAAACTTTCTTCTATCCAAGTAAGGTATGGCAACAGACTATACTAGTTCAGAAAGGCAAGAAACAAGTATATATATATATATATATATATATATATATATATATATATATTTTTTTTTTTTTCCCCAGAAAATAGAGCAGATACAATCAAAACAACACTTCAACCAATTAACCAGTTAAAAAGCTTAAAACTGAGCCCTGTTCCAGCAGTCTTCCATCAGACAAGTTCTAACTGCACAGTCCTGCCACTAGGGTACAGAGAAACCTTCTCCTACAAAGATGGCCTGGATCAGTGCACAAGTTATACAAACAAAGCTAGATCCAGCCGGCCTGAATCTAGTCTATGCTACAGCAAACAAGGCGTACCGATTTCAGAAAGAAACAGTTCAAGTAAGCATGCACAATAAGCCTTTATAAAACAACCATCGAACAGCAGAATAATAAACCAACCACAGGATCTGGGATGCTGCAACACTTTATTCTTCCGGTACCTCGGCTAAAAGCCTTCAAAGGAATAATCACAGAAATAGTTGCTGCATCTTATATACTATGCATCACACCAATAAATTAATTAATCAATTAAACAAAATTAGTAAGATCCAAAAATTTAAAGGAGACCATCCATATATAAATACCATGCAAGAAACATACCTAGATAAGCAACATTGAAAAACAGTCACAAAATAAATATGAAAAATTCCAAAAATGACTATAATAACAATTAAATAGTCAGATTCATTTCTAAGTTTAAGCCCCTCGGTTTCAAAGTACCAAATTTCAATATAAATCTACTTTCCAGATTCAACAAACTTTGCAAAAAATTACCAGCATTATACAATAAAGGTTTAGCTAAGGCACAAAAAAATAAAGAATCCATCATACCATTATGAACTGTATTAAAATGTTCGGATATCGGACTATCCATCCTAGCATTTCGAACATCGCCCAAGTGTTCCAAAATACGTATCTTAAGTTGACGTTTGGTTTGGCCTATATAATATTTGGGTGGAACACATCCACAACCAGCAATGTACACTACCCCACACGACTTACAATTAAAATTATTACTGGCAGTATATTTTACCCCATTAATAATACTGCCTGATAAATTTTTAACTTTTGAACAAACTTTACATTTACCACACTTAAACATGCCATGTGACAAAGTGACACTATCAGAGCTAACAGAATCACGAAACTCATGCTTGGATTTCAAAATTTCCTTTAGGTTAGCATACCTTCCATACGAAAAAGAAACATGATTGGGAAACAAATGACCTATATCCTCATTCTTACAAACTATGGGCCATAAAAAGTCTACAATATCTTTTAAAACTACTGAAAAAGGAGAATATTTTGTGACAAAAAATATATTCTCACTACTAACACACAAAGTCTCGTTATGTCTTCTACTTTTATCAAAAACTTTTGATAACTTATTCCCTTTCCTATTTAAGTTTAATAATCTATCACAACTTTTATGAATAAGACTTTCTGAATAGCCTCTAGTTTTAAGTCTATGTTTAACATTCTCAAATTCCAGTTTCAAAAAAATCTTTTCAGAGGTATGTTCCAAGATACGTTTAAACTCCCCGAATGGAAGTGCCTCTATCAAATGTGCAGTACTGGCATGTAAAAAATTGTTTGAGACTGTGTCCTTCCTAAAAGGTCTGAACTGAACTGATTCCTGCTGATCTACATACAGCAGAATATCCAAAAACTGAATTTTTTGAGTATTCACAGTATACGTAAATTCCAAACCAAATTTATTTTGATGAAGACTGACAATAAATTTGTCAAAATCTGATGTATCACCCTTACAAATAAATATTAAATCATCAATATATCTATGGTAAGAAAAAATTTTCTCTGAAAAAATTCTAACGTATACAAAAAATTAATCTCAAAATATGACATAAATAGAATAGCATAAGTGGGGGCAAAATTAGCCCCCATTGCAGTCCCCTCTTTCTGAAGGAATATTTTATGCTCAAACAAAAAATAATTGTGAGTAAGTGCAAACTCCAAAAGTAAAATGATAAATGAAGTGCGTGGACCCTCACCCAAGATTTTACTAATAGCTTCCAAACCAAATTTTGTCCTGATACTAGTATAAAGAGCCTTCACGTCAACAGTAGCCCAATAATAACTATTGTCCCATTTAAAGTTCTTAATCAATTCACAGTACTGCTAATATGAGAAGTTACATTCTTCAGTTCTTTTTTAAGAAAACTGTCTAAAAATATGCCTACATGTTCCAAAAAGCCTCCACAGCAAGACACAATGGGGCGACCAGGAGGATCTTGCAGATTTTTATGTATTTTAGGTAATGCATAAAAGGTAGGATCCTTAGGATTGACAATAAACAGTCTTTTAACATCTCTCCTATTTAAGAAACCTAACCTTTCACCCCTTTCTAGTAATTCCAAAAGCGCTGAATTGTATTCACTAATAGGGTTGTTAAATAGTTCAACATAAACATAATCATTACATAATAAATCAAAATTCATTTTTAAATAATGACACCTCTCCATAATTACCCAGTTGCCCCCTTTGTCAGCTATACAAAAAACATATTTATTAGAAACTTCTTTCATTGTTTTTAAAGCCAACCATTCAGACTTTGTAAGATTAAATCTAACATATTGTTTAAGGAACACAGCATACTCAGTCTCAACCTTCTTACATAAAACATTTTCGAAGGCCCTCAAAACTGGAGAATTTTTAGGGGGACAAAAAGGACTACAAGCAGGCAGTGAAGGTACTGTAAGTTTACCATAACCAGTGCAAAAACGCCCAGTACTCTGTAAGGTGCTTAGATCATCTGCAATATATTAAAATTTGGTACTTTGAAACCGAGGGGCTTAAACTTAGAAATTAATCTGACTATTTAATTGTTATTATAGTCATTTTTGGAATTTTTCATATTTATTTTGTGACTATTTTTCAATGTTGCTTATCTAGGTATGTTTCTTGCATGGTATTTATATATGGATGGTCTCCTTTAAATTTTTGGATCTTACTAATTTTGTTTAATTGATTAATTAATTTATTGGTGTGATGCATAGTATATAAGATGCAGCAACTGTTTCTGTGATTATTCTTTTGAAGGCTTTTAGCCGAGGTACCGGAAGAATAAAGTGTTGCAGCATCCCAGATCCTGTGGTTGGTTTATTACAATAAGCCTTTAACCAGAAATTCCCAGCTTAGAAGGGCAGAATCTAGCCTCTCCTCCCACAAGAGTGCAGACCACAAACCTTCTAAATGTAAAATAACTGGCCTGAAGCCCAAGTTCTTAACCCAGAACTAATACACTTTTAGAATAACAGACACTGAGCCTTCAATCAGCAGTTCCCAACTTAGAAGGATGTAACCTACCTGTCCTGCCACAACAGTGCAGACGACAAACCTTCTTAACGTAAAACAACTGGTCTGAAGCCCAAGTGCTTAAACCAAGGGCCTTAGAATAACAGTTATAATTTAATCAGGCTACTAACAAGCAGTAATAAAGGCAGCAGAATAAATTCAATTGAGTACTTTTAAGAAGAGACAAAAGCAAAATAAGGTAATAAAATAGGAAGAAACACAAATGCAGTAAGGCAGATGGAGGAAACAGAGCAGATTAAGATACTATAGGGGAATGCTCTTCCCAAGTGCTCTCTCTGTACACCGCAGAGAAGATGGGACTGGTAGGAATATCCAAAATCAAAATATGATCTCACTGTACTCAAGTTGAGTGAGCAAATGAGATTTACAGCAGGGGTGGGCAATTCCAAAGCCACCAAGATTAACACCACAGCTAGAAACAGCGAGGGGGGGGGAACTAACTGCAGAGAGAGAGAGAGACACACAATATTTAGTGAATCAAAGACACACAATATTTACCGACTCAAATCTTAAATAAGTGCAGAAAAATATACTTAAATCAGCTTGTGTCCAGTTGATATATGCAGACAAGTCTCAGTAGCCAGCAACTCAATTTAAAAAGATTACTAGAAATGTAACCAACACAGATTTTAATGCTAGCAGAAACCCCCAAGCTAAGTAACACTAACAAAGGAATTTCAAAGTAGTCTAACAACTTTCAGTGAGCTCAGATAACTGCAGAGAGACAGAGACACAATATTTAGTGAATCAAAGACACACAATATTTACTGACTCAAATCTTAAATACGTGCAGAAAAATATACTTAAATCAGCTTGTGTCCAGTTGATATATGCAGACAAGTCTCAGTAGCCAGCAACTCAATTTAAAATGATTACTAGAAATGTAACCAACACGGATTTTAATGCTAGCAGAAACCCCCAAGCGATAGAGCAATGGGCACCCAAATTAAGGAGAAACCAGTGGAGCAGGAAGCATCTAATCAATTGCCATATGAAGATACTTTGGAGCCTTCCATAGGAAACCAGTACAAACATTCAGTTGGAGTTGGACAGCAAGGGAAGGAACAAGAAACTGTGGCAACACTGACACAATATTGTGGAGTGATAAGCCAGTGAGTTCCCATATAAAGGAGCAACAGATGACACAGGATGAAACTGAAGAGAACGTGGCACAGGAAGATCCTCTGGAACTTTCTATAGACCGCCCGCAGGAAATAGAGAACAAAGAATGTTCCCTCAGTTTAGAAGAAAATGATCTAAGAGAAGAGTTGCTTGATTTAATAGAGATGGACAGACATATTTAGATCAATGAAAGAAATAGACTACAGAAGGTCAATAAACCCCAAAAGGTTAGAATTTGATAAAACAAATGAACACAATAATTAGGACTGTCTCTAGAGATTCATGCAATATAACCGAAGTAAATGGGATATATCACTATGCAACTAAATTAATAACAGAAAAAGTCTTATCACAAGAACACAGGATAGTAAGGGAAATGAAGGGGAGGAACGAAATGCCATCATGGAAGTATCGATCAGAGAAAATTATAATGCAATTAAGACAAGAAGTATCACTGTTAGAATAGTATAGAAGAGGGAACAGATCAGCAAAAATACTCAGAAAGATAGATGTGATAAAAGCAATACATAGTATTATAACAGATCAGGATGTATCATGCACTATCGCAAATAATAAACTAAAAATTTCAGCATAGACAGAAAAACTTTGCTATGTAAATAAATATAAATGAAATGTACAAAATAATTTATTGATGACCCCAAAAAGATTTTCGAGAGAACTGGAAAACAAAGCAAAAGGAACTGAAACTGCACCAAAAAAAAGAAAAAGAAATGGATACATTTTGGAGAAATATCTTTGAACATCCTTTGGAACATCCTTTGGAACATAACAGAGATGCTAAATGGATAGAAGAAGTAAAAGAAAGAATAAGAAGTTCGAATGTACAGGATATGAAATGGGATGCAGTAACAGCCAGAGATTGAAACAAAAAGTTAAGAAAAGCTCCTAACTGGAAACCTGGCTAAAAGTATTAACACATTTCCATGAAGATTTAGCCATGAGTAAGAACTATTTACATGAGCACTCTGAACAGACACCAGGCTGGTTAACAACAGAAAAAACAATGTTCCTACTTAAAAGTAAACCTGCAAGCTATCTTAAAAACTATAGATCAATAACTTGCCTTCTGACGACATATAAACTGCACATTGGAATTGATAACAAATTGAGTTTATAGTCATTTAGAGGAAAACTCAATCGTGACAGTAGAACAAAAAGGTAATAAAAGAAAGTCATATGGAAGAAAGGATGATTTGTTATTAAATAAAGTCATAATGGAGAACTATAAAAAGGGGAAGAATCAACGTATGTCATGGATAGACTACAAAAAAGCATTTGACAATATCCTACATTTGAGGATAAAGAGTACTTAAAAATATATGATATACCCTACACTGATCAATTACATACATTACAGCAAATAAGAAACAGTAGCAAATCACTTTGCAGTTAAGCCATGATAAAGGACAAATTATTATTCCAGGGATAAAAATTCAAAGGGGAATATTCCAGGGTGACTCTCTGTCACCACTGCTCTTTTGTCTTGCCCTTAAACCATTAAGCTGTCTGCTTAACAGATTAGGTCATGGCTACAATTTGGCTCCCAGAAAACAGTGTAAAGACTTTTCATCTTCTTTTTGTAGACAAATTTAAAACTCTATAGTTCATCAGATGAGGAGCTGAAAGCACAACTTCAAGTGGTCAAAACTTTTTCAGATGATATAAGAATGTCATTTGGCCTTGCTAAATGCACAAAAGCAATATTTAAAGCAGGAAAGCTGCAACACCAAGAAAACATCAGTTTGGGGCAAGAATGTGATATAAATGAACCTGAACAAGAGACAATATATAAATATTTGGGAATTGATGAAGGATCAACAATAAAATATGAACAAATGCATATAAAACTTAGTAAGGAATATTTTAGAGGACTTAAATTAATACTGAAAACAGTGTTGACATTCAGGAATAAAGTCCAAGCTATAAACCAGTTTTATCTTCCTTTCCTAATTTACAGTTTTGGAGTGACTGAACGGCCCCAAAAGGTGTTGGATAGGTTGTACAGGAAAACAAGAAAGATACTTCATGCTCATCAAATGATTTATAAAAATTAGTGCATACCAAGATTATATATTCCTTTTTCTGAAGGAGGTATAGGCCTCCTCGAAATTGATTATATGTATAGATCTGCAATCGTGGGACTGCATACATATCTGCTGACCCAAAAAGACCCAAACATAGTGAAAGTTTTGAAACATGAGAAGAATAAGTCTAACATGACATCCCTGCTTAGTTTAGCAGAAACATATTGGCATCAAGTAGGAATGGAAATCAAGCCAGAGGTAGATACAAATCAGGCAGCAACTGAATATGTCAAGAAACAAAAGAAAAAAATATAAGATAAAGGATCAGATGAGAAGGCAAAAAATCTGGAAAATGCATAAGTATAGTTGCAAGTATAGAAAACTCTTGGAACAACCTCATGTTAGTCAGGATCAAATGCAGGACTGGTTAAGGAGATGTGAATTTAAACCAAAAGACAAAAGGTTAATATTGGCAGCCTAAGACATTGGACTATGTTCATGTTGGTTTACAAAGTCCACTGAACATGTGGGAGAAACAGACAAATGTAGGTTTTGTAAAACAGAACTGGAAACAGTTGCATATCTTGCTGCTGGATGTGATATACTAATGGCAGAAGGACTATGTACTGAAAGGCATAATAATGTGGCAGGTTCCTATCACAAAATCAAAGAGTCTGGAGATCGAACGGTTTTAACATTGGAAATGCCGTTCATTGATATGTTTTTTGTGAGATCGTGGTGCAGTGAAAATTAGAAAAATTGCACTTTCCTCACTGTAGTGTGAGCTCTGAGTTGGTATATATAATTAGTGGGAGGTGTGGGGGTGCACTCCCCCACAAGAGCTACTTTGAGGTATGGCATTTTCTATGTTTAAGCCGTTCTCTCCGGTCCTTTCAATCTCGTAATATAGACCTTAATGTGGCAAGACTGTTGCACTGGGAATTGCGCAAACATTATTGTATCAAAGTGGCTAAAAATCACTGGAAACATAAGCCACAAAGCATTTTAGAAAATGATGACGTTTATATCACATGGGATCACCCATTGCCAACAGTTCAAAAAATAGATGTGAGAAAACCAGATACAGTAGTCCATGAAAAGAAGAGAAAAGTATCATTGATCATTGAAATTGCTACACCCATTGACTACAGTGTCTTGGGCAGCCACGGTGGTGCAGCGGTTAGAGTTGCCGCCTCACAGCAAGAGGTTCTCCAGTTCGATTCTCGGCTGGGGTGCCTTCTGTGTGGAGTCTCCATGTCCTCCCTGTGGTTGCATGGGTTTCCCCCGGGTGCTCCGGTTTCCTCCCACATCCCAAAGACATGCAGTAGGTGGATTGGACACTCTAAATTGGCCCTAGGTGTGAGTGTGTGTGTGTATGTGCCTTCTGTGGAAGGTTGGGCGCCGGGCTGGCAACTTGACACCGTAAAACTCCACTGCCAATCATGAGCAGATAGATGATCTGCTGTGGCGACCCCTAACCAGGAAAAGCTGAAAGAAGAAGAAGAAGATTGACTACAGTGTCTTACATACAGATAGACACAAATTCATAAAGTATCAGGATATGCAGGCAGAAACGAGAGCAATGTGGAAGAAGGATACCCAGACAGTTCCAGTAGTAGTAGGAGCAGCAGGTCTTATAAAGAAGAATTTACAATCGTACTTAGATATGCTGCTGATACATGTAACTCTGTATGAATTGCAAATGTTTACTGGGCACACTGCGGGAGCTGTGAAGAGCACTGCTGGCTAACATCAAATTCTGAAACAATATTAATTTCATGAACTTTAATCATACTTTGACATAGGAATGAGTTCCATTCCTGTCATGGTACTAGAAACTCAAAAAACTTGGAGAAATTAAAAAAAGAGATTCCTCTGTTTCATGTGGTATTAGCCATATAATGACCTTCCTTATTGCTGTAGTAGTGGGATTGAATATAATACTCTTTGTTCATAACATCAATAGTCACCAGCCTGATTTATCAGAAGAACTGAACAGTAATTATACTTTAATAAAAATACATGGCCAAAGGAAAAGAAAAATATTTTTCTGTGTAGGATAGAGGCCTTTCTTCACACCACCTGACCCACCCTGGATGAAGGTGCCACATCATGAAGGAAAGAATACATTGACCTCAACCAAATTCAAAGCCTACAGGGTGGACTCAGTGACTCATCATTTGATGAAACCAGCCTTAATTAAATGTAGGATTCACAGAGTGAGAGGAGAGAGGTAAACAGTGGAGGCGACGTAGACATCATTTGCAGGTGGTAAAGATTTTCTAGTTAAGCCTTACTGCACCATCAGTTTTGTAAGTAGTAGCAAAGCCCCCAGCTCTGGTGTCCTTCTGTAGCTCCAGCTTCTTGACTGCCTTACACATGGAGCTGAATGCCTGTGGATAACCCTTCTCTCCACTGGAAGATGCTACTGCAAAGAAAAGTCCCACATCTTCCTACTAAAACAGGGGAACGTGGCTTTAGACACTCAGTCTTACCTCTTCCAGTAGGCATCTCAGGTGCCAGGTCTTCTACGCAAACCCAGAGCACCTGCATGATAGCTAGAGTTACTGCCCTAAACTCTCTGCCCCAACAGAGCTGACTATGTCAAGCACATACCTGCCAGCAAGTAACAATATATTTTTATTTACTCCATAGTGAGCACATCAAAATTTAAAGCACAGATTCATTCTTTGTAGAATAAATATTTTAAAAAAAATTGCAAAAATAATTTTCTTTATGTGGCATTTTCTGAACTATTTGGCAAGATTTAACAAAGATTTTACACCCAATTGTTGTTATTATTATTATTAGTATTATTATTATTATTATTTGTGTTATTATTATTATTATTATTATTATTATTATTATTATTATTATTATTATTATTAACAGCCAGGGGCCTGTCAGTGTGTTACTAAACTTTTAGTTTGGCCTCACAATTTAGGTCAGAGGTTTAAGGGTGTAAACTGCTAGGATTCGTGCACTACTCCTGGCTTTGATTGCTTCAGTTTTCTTTTGCAAAGTCCGTGACCCTGAGTACATCATTTAACCACACAGTAATAATAATAATAATAGTAGCTGCCATCAGTTAATGTGCAGAGCTGCAGTAACTACAGAGCGATAAAACTGATCAGTCACAGCTTGAAGTTATGGGAAAGAGTAGTGGAAGCTAGGTTAAGAAGGGAGGTGATGATTAGTGAGCAGCAGTATGGTTTCATGCCAGGAAAGAGCACTACAGATGCAATATTTGCTCTGAGAGTTTTGTTGGAGAAATACAGAGAAGATCAGAAGGAGTTGCATTGTGTCTTTGTGGACTTAGAGAAAGCATATGACAGGGTGCCTAGAGAGGAGTTGTGGTATTGTATGAGGAAGGCGGGAGTGGCAGAGAAGTATGTAAGAGTGGTACAGGATATGTACGAGATCAAGGATCAGCTCTGAGCCCTTTCTTATTTGCAGTGGTGATGGACAGGTTGACAGATGAAATCAGACAGGAGGCCCCGTGGACTATGATGTTTGCAGATGACATTGTGATATGTAGTGAGAGTAGGGACCAGGTTGAGGAGACCCTGGAGAGGTGGAGATATGCTTTAGAGAGGAGAGGAATGAAGGTCAGCAGGGCTAAAACAGAATATATGTGTGTAAATGTGAGGGAGGGTAGAGGAATGGTGAGGATGCAGGAAGTAGAGGTGGTAAAGGTGGATGAGTTTAAGTACTTGGGATCAACAGTTCAGAGTAATGGTGAGTGTGGAAGAGAGGTGAAGAAGAGAGTACAGGCAGGGTGGAATGGGTGGAGAAGAGTGTCAGGAGTGATTTGTGACAGACGGGTACCAGTAAGAGTGAAAGGGAAGGTCTACAAGAGGGTAGTGAGACCAGCTATGTTATATGGGTTGGAGACGTTGGCATTGACAAAAAGGCAGGAGTCAGAGCTGGATGTGGCAGAGTTAAAGATCTTAAGATTTACACTGGGTGTGACTAAGATGGGCAGGATTAGAAATCAGTATATTAGAGGGTCAGCTCAGGTTGGACAGTTTGGAGACAAAGCAAGAGAGGCGAGATTGCATTGGTTTGGACATGTGCTGAGGAGGGATGCTGGGTATATTGGGAAAAGGATGCTAAGGATGGAGCTGCCAGGTAAGAGGAAAAGAGGAAGGCCTAAGATAAGGTTTATGGATGTGGTGAGAGAGGACATGCAGGTGGTTGGTGTGAAAGAGCAAGATGCAGAGGACAGGAAGAAATGGAAACAGAAGCTCCGCTGTGGCGACCCCTAATGGAGACAGCCGAAAGATGATGATCAGTTAACCAGGTAGGCCCACTGGACATACAGTCCCTTTTCAGAAGCAACCCAGGAGCAATGTCTATTTAAGTGACTTCCCCAAGGTCATGCAGTAGGCAAATGAGGGCTTAGAGAATCAAACCCTGGAACTATAACTCAAAGCCTTAACCCTCAGCACCTAGTGCCTGGATTCCTGTATCATCCCTGAAAAAAGGGTTTATGCCTAGTTGACATAACCAATTATCAATTAAAATAAACTCTTTGTTGGTGGGAAAGGACTATTGTAGTCCCTTAGGGTACTGCTTTATGGGGATGTGGATTTGCAGCACCAAAGAGTATTCTGGTAATGTTTTCAGTGTCAGTCCTATCCTTTTCTATAGCCACAGCTCTATAAAGTCAGATCATGAAATGCAAAGCAGCAGTGAATTAGTTCTGCCATTATTCATTTCTGCTGTCTGGCTCCCTTAGGAGTTCAGACAAAATATTTCTGTGTTCATATGAAGAGTCTTTATTACTGCATGGCAAATTCATAAATATGAGTCAGCTGTTTACTGACAAGTTTTAGGCAAATCAAAGGACTGCTAGCTTACTATTTTTAGAAAACCTCATTTCTCATAAATTGTGTTCAGACTCTGTTGTGTCTCAACATTGGATGTCAGGGATAAGCCTGTTAAGCTTAGCATAACTTGTTTTGTGTTCTGTTTGCCACACATACATCTCTGAGCAGTCCTACAGGAGACAGATTACTTCTGTGAACAAATGTAAAGGTCAGGATTTGGAAATAGAGTAAAACAATATGCAAGAGATGCTGTCCACCTACTATAAACAAGGAATGAGAGAGAGAGATAACAGAATAAACAGAATAATAGTAAGACAGCATATTGTAGTTTAGTCTGCAACAGTGCAAAGGTAAAGAACAGGAAGCAAGACCCTTGACAGATTTAATGTTGTGCAGTATAGTTGTTTGGTATGCTTTGGGCATGTTCTGAATCAAGTTTAAATAACAATACTTTGGAGCTGGATATAACCTCTTACCATATACAAGATAAAATTATACACCATATACCAGGATAACTGTGACACATAAAACTAAGGAATACAGTGAAACAAAAACACAAGGTAAGAACAGTAAACATCAAAGAATGCACACAAAGATGTCATCAGATATCATAGACACCCACCCACACACCCACACATACCCCTATAAACACAGTAGCAGTGTAAACACCCTTGCCGCAAAATAAAATGAAGTAAGATACATTAAGAAAACTGTACAGGTTTTGATGACTTCATTAGCAATGAAGTTAAACAGAGTCCATAAACAAAAAAGTATACATTTGTCAAAAAATTTAAAAAGTAAACAGTAGTAAAAAGTCAAAATATCAAAAGGGGAGATAATGCACAATATTTAGTATCAGTTCCTACTTCTCCAGCCCTGATTGACATCACCATCCCATGGAGTCATACAATCCACAACCCAAGACCTTTGGCTCCATTTCACACAGACTGCAAACTGTGACATTGCTTGCTGCAGGTATAACAACTTGTCTGGCAGTGCATAGATAATCCTCCTAATCCTGCATTCTTCTGGCTACCCTACTCACAGCAGTCACCATCCTGAGCAGGTGGCAGTCCACAGAAAATGCCTAGATTCCTTAGCACAGTCATGCAGGATCTCCTCCTGAATAACACATTTTATGTCCTCAGTGGCCTTGGTTATGTGTTGTGGTACTGGTGGTCCTTGAGGCACAGGAACACATACAGCCCTGATTATGAAATGCCACTTTCACTGGGGGATACTAGAGGCCACTAGAGGAAAGAGGGTAAGCAACATCAGTGATAGAGCTGGTTCTGCAGTGTATCTTACATATGACCATAGTACACCTTATATTAGGTGTGCCTTGCATGCCAGTGGTGGCAAATGACATGGATTCACAAGCAGTACATATAAGTGTGAAACAGTAATAATGGTGCTAATGATATGAATTTTTAGTGCAGTTTGTGCAACTGACAAATACAAAGTGATTAATAACTGTACTCTTCTGCTGGTTCTGTAGCACCACGCATATGCACATGTGAGTGCTCACAGACACACATACACACACACACACACACACACACACACACACACACACACACACACACACACACACACACACACACACTTATTGCATAGGCTTCTATTTCTGCTGTAGTGGTCCTGGAATAGCAAGTCACAATAGAAGACATGGTGAGTGGTCTGATCCTCCTTAAAACAATGTTATTGGATGCACAGGGCATGTGCTGGTCCTGATTCGTTGCATTCGATATCCCTTCAATGATGGGGAATCATATGTATATGCAGGATGGTAGTGCAGTTTGCTGTGCTCACACAACTGCACATGGCAGAGTGTCATTGTGACATGAATATGGTTTCACTCTGCAAGGGTATAACATCTACTATTCATAATTACAGTCTTGTTAATTTGACATGTGATTAATCAACCCCAAAATGCTTAAAAAAATGGGAGGTCACATCTCAAAATAGCAATACTCCCAAGATTATAAAACATACAAAACATTTTTAGGGGACAAGCTTCCTGTACCCCCTGACATAGGGGCAACCTCCCAGATCCCAAACTTAAAGCATATTGGCCATGTTCTGAAGCAAGTTGAAATAACAATGCTTTGGAGTTGGACATTATCTCATTACCTTATAAAATTATACATTTTTTTTATTTAAAAGTGTATTGTTTTTTCATTCAACTTTGCTGATAAGGATGACTTCCTGAAATTTTTCTTGGAGCCAAAAACCTCTACCTTGACGTCATGAAAGATTGACATCAGAATGGTTCATCACTTAAGCTAATGCATAAACTACTGTATTTCTATGCTTAGTGCACCAAAAGGATTTTTGTTTTTTACTTCCTACTAAGACAAGTTATGAAATAGATGTTGCAGGTGGAAAACCTTACACTGAAAATAAGCACTTGATAATGTGATAGTGAAACCACTATGTAAATAAGAAGTTGTATTTCTAAAGAAGTAAATTGTGTTTGCTTACCCATAATACCTTTTGGCAGTATGTAAATTATTGCCTATTTGTAAGTGTGGTCATACAGAAAACCAGAGTAAACAGTAAAGCTGAAAAATCAAACAACATACTAAAATCTCCATTTTTTTTTTTTTTTTTTTTTTGCAAAATCACTTGCAGCTTTAACATGAAGTGTATAACGGGAAAAAAGTTAACTGTAAAACAAAGATGCTTCAGAACATGACTAGGCTAACTCCAAGATCGTACATACTTAGAAAAAAAAGAGAGAACATGAGCTCAAACATAGCACTCACCCTCTTACTCTTGTCTGACTTTCACTTTGATTAAACCAGTCTGGTGATCTTCCAGTCACAGAGTAATGAGTGTCATTTAATTGAACTTTGACGAAGAGCAGCAATACCATAAACATGCATACAGCAAATTCATGCATCAGCACCCTAGGACTGACATTCACATCAATCATTCTTCTGGTAGCCCTATATTGAAATGAAGCCTGCTATGGTGGAGTTAATTTTATCCATCTAGCTACTGGCCTGTTTCCCTTCATGCTAATGTTGCTCTAATGATTTACAAGTGGTTTTGCTCATTTTGCTTTCACAGATTTCTGTGTTGAACTAGTATGTACACTCCACCCACTGATGGCTTTAGGCACCAGCGAACCCTGCAGTCACTGGGGTCCTCTCTTCTTGGGGGGGGGGGCGCTCAACCACACCAAGCTATTTTATCTTGATATTTTGTAACATGCCTGTAAAACCAATAAAAGCTAGTACAGCAATCTTGTGTACTTAATAAACCAGGTGGGTAATAATTCTTATTTATCTTCTTCTTTCGGCTTTTCCTGGTTAGGGGTCACCACAGCGGATCACCTTGTCCGCTCATGATTGGCAGTGGAGTTTTACGGTGTCGAGTTGCCAGCTCGGAGCCCAACCTTCCACAGTAGGCACACACATGTACACACTCACACCTAGGGCCAATTTAGAGTGTCCAGTCCACCTGCAGCATGTCTTTGGGAGGAAACCGGAGCACCTGGAGGAAACCCACGTGACCACAGGGAGGACATGCAGACTCTGCACAGAAGGCACCCCAGCCAAGGATCGAACTGGAGAACCTTTTGCTGTGAGGTGGCAATGCTAACCGCTGCACCACCGTGGCCGCCCGTAATAATTCTTATTTATATCTCCTTTAAAATTCAAAGATATTTCTAGTTATTGTAACAGTGTTTTACCAAGTAGCAGGCTTCACAATTCCATTAAATATTTTATCACTGACATACTGCCCCTGGCTTAGTTAAAGCCTGCTAGTGGACATTTTCTTCACTGAACAACACAGTCAGCTTTAGGAACCGGCAATACCTGTGGCTGCAGTGGTCCCCCTTAATACTTTTTGACTGTGTAGGGGCCCCATAAAAGCTTTGGCTAGAAAGAATGTAATAATTTCCTGATTGCACTCTTTACCCTGAACAGGGCAGTGACATGACCCTGTTAGGATAAAGCTAATAATGAACATGAGCAAGGTAAGTACTAGAGACATCAACAGCCCAGAATGACTGTTATCAGTGCATACTTTGGATTTTAAGAAGAATTGATGCTTCTGATCTTCAGGAACGTTCTTCTCTTTCAGGAAATGTTATAAATGCTGACAGAACTAGATACTATAACTCTCCACTTATTTGTCCAAGAATTCTAGGAAAAGCAAAAAACAGTAGCAGAATAAAGGCTAAAATCAGAAACACATTTTAAATATTATTCTAATTCACTTAAAAAGTTAATAGAATAACTCCTTTTGAATCAACATGCTTTTTAGACATTAAGTATAAAACTCTGATGTCTTGAGTCATTGACTGCAATCCTAAATGATTTACCAGCAAATCAACCCTTTTACGAAGGACAAACCAAACTTATGAGCAAAATCAGGGAAAGGTTGTGAAATCAGTGACCATGACAGATATGCAGTACTCCTCAATGAGGTAAGTAAAAGTGACTTACCCCCACTGCTGCTGTATGACGACTGCAAACAGCAGTCACTTCTCTGGTATGGCAGTACCAGTGTTGCACAATGTATTTCTATATGCTGAAATAAGTACAAAACTAGTATTGCTATAGCTTATGTGTGTGTGTGTGTGTGTGTGTGTGTGTGTGTGTGTGTGTGTGTGTGTGTGTGTGTGTGTGTGTAAAATATAACTTATTTTTTAATCTGTGCACACACCCAGTAATGTCAAGACACATACATTATTCTTCTAGGTATCAGTAAAAAATGCAGCTAACAAGGAATTATATTTCAAAAGTAAGGCATAGAATGCATCATAAATCATTCAGACACTTAGATCTTCTAGGAGTCTGGTGGCCTCCACTCTCCAGACTGTATAAATGGGTATGGGAGGCTCCCAATCATCTTTGACTGTGTGGGTCAGCACAAAAGCTGTTGCTGGTTGGGAAAAAATGAGAAAATATGTATTAATTTTCTGATTACACTCTAACTTGAGCAAGGCTGTGATATGACCCTCTTGGGATAAATCTGATAATGGTCTCTACTCATAAAACGTACCAATTCTAAAACCAACCCTGCTTAGATGTGTGTGTACAGAAAGCTGCAATAGGTTATATGGGAGGCCCGGGGATTGTGTGGTTATTACTTCTTTAATTTTCATCACAGTCAAACCTTATAGGTGTGCACAAGAGGTCATTATACCTTGTGTTTGGGCTGTGCCCAGTATGGCCATTGTTTCTTTTACTTTTATCACAGACCTCAGAGGTGTACAAAGAAGGTTACTATAATTTGTTTAGAGACAGTCTGCTGTCTAGGACCAACAAAGTAGAACACATTACTGTAATCATTATTTTTTCACTTTCCTCACAATCACACATCAGGCATGTATACAGCTGACTGCCTTTGGGGGGTTAGGGGTGAGGAGTGCTATGTATGTCAACAGACACTTGAAATACATGACTGTGGCAATATGAACCTTTGCTGTCACCCCAATCTAATGCCAGAGGGATGCATAGGCAGTGACTGTCTTTTTTGAGAGGTTGGGGGTAGGCAGTATTGCTGGATAGGACCTGTGTATCCTTACAACTGGCTTCTTAACTTATTGTAAGCTGTTATTTTTTAACATTAGGCTTTGGGCACATCTTATGTCTTCCTTGAGAGAAAAAAAAAAGATAAGACTGAAATTCTTTTCTTACTCGTGACTTTTTGTTTAGGCCACCATTGGATTAAAGCATTTATATCACGCTATCGAAGGATGAAAATAGCAAATGCTATTTCATCGAACCTAAAATATCTAAACCACATAATATCAAACATTCAGAACAGCGAATTTTTTCCTTGGGGAAAAAATTTGCTATTCCGAAACACATACACACAACACAAGCACACGTAAAAAACATCAATCCACACACATACACATATAATCCCACAACTAACCCTACACTAAACTGTACATACACTACTATCTATCCACTTACTTTAACCCAAACCCTAACCCTAAGGTCCGTCAATATCGCACACTCACCTAACCCGCGCCCTAACCCTAACTCACCTAACCCGTGCCCTAATCCTAACGACCACACAGTCGCACACTTACCTGAACCCGACCCGTAAATTTCCACCACAGTACTGAAAATAGCGAAGCCACAGAACCGGCCAACCAAATTCTTTCCCTAGGAAAGAATTTGGTGTTCTGCAGCTTCTCTATTTTTAACATTCGCTCAAAACGGGTCTATATTAGAACATTTGAAAGTTTTAAAATTTTGATGTTCTGATATAGACCCAGATTAAAGGGTTGCGAAAATGCCCTAAAATGCATTTCAGAGCATCTATAACCTTATGGCTTCTTGGGCCCTGACTTGAGTTATTTCCTAAATGTTTATTACTGTGCTGTCTTGGTCAGGGAAGGTGTGTTGAAAGGATACAAGGAAAACTAAAGCTGAACAGCAACACTGAATTTCTTTCCTTAATCATAATTTCTGTTTAAGCCATCAATGGATGAGAATGTGGTGTAAAAAGAAAAAAAAAATTAAAATACACCTCAGAGTATATAGAAAGTTGAGACTTCTTGAAAATTAAGGCAAAATGTGAGAAAAGGAAGAAAAAGGAATGTAAATATTATGGAAATTCCATGGTGGGGGAAACAGAGGGGAGAACTGGAGGGTGTGTGTGGGAGGACTGAAACAGTAGACCTAGGCTGCCATTTCACTTAAGACCAGACCTGCATACAGAGTTGTTGTAATGTATCATTGTTACAATTAAATGCCAGTAACTGTAAATGTCCTTCTGTGAGATAGATTGGCCAACATAGTATGGTATACAGGCCTGTTGTAATGTAAGAGCATTGTAGATACAGGTCAGTCTCTGTGTACTACACCTAAAAGTTTGTAGCATGACGTAAACAGTTGCTTAGGAGGGGTGGCAGTGACAGGGTGATACTTAGACTAGAAGTGTCTAGGGGGCCCACAAAATGCTAGCACCATCCCTGACTCCACCCCTCTTCCTGTCAATCACTTGATTGTAAATAACTGTACTGTTATTATTTTACTTTATTGTTTATATGTTTCCCTATGGTTATGTATGCTTTATTCATCATTGTACTGTTTGTTTTTATACTGTAAAACTTTGTTGTATTCTTGCCTAGATCACCCAGGTAATGCCTAAAAACTTCAGCAGATGCATGCATCTACCCAGCTGTTGTTGTCTTTTGGTTTTTCCCGGTTAGGGGTCACCACAGCAGAACTCCGGCCCGCTAATGATTGGCAGTAGATTTTCACAAATGTCAAGGTGCCAGCTCGATGTTCAACCTTCAATAAATGCACGCCCATTTACGCATGTCTTTCTAACACCCACCCAACCGCGGGGAGAACATACAGACTCCACACAGAAGACACTCCCTGCACTCTAGCCGAGAATCGAACGGGAGAACCTCTTGCTGTGAGGCAACAACGCTACCACTGCACCACCATGCATCTACCCAGTTAATAAACAGAAATAAATAAATAAATTACTGTTTACTGTGCGTTTTCATATATTACAATATACTATAAGAAATACTACAGAATACCACTCAGGGGTATGCCTCAGTCTTGCAAAGTTAAAGATACACAAGTCACTGATGACCTAACGGTGATAGACTTATGTCAGTCTGCTTGGTATTCATTCAGTCATAATTGGTCATCATAAGATGAGTATGTGGTAAATGCAGAGACATGAGAGCTCACAATCAGCAGTCTCTGGGCAGAGCACCATTACTGCTGTTTATATATGTTGTGCCTGCTGTGAGTACAATCTGTTTCGAGCCTGTGCAATGACACAGTACTCTGCTGTGGATGTTGATATTGCATTTGTATCAGGAGTAAAGTGTTATCCTACCACATCTGTCTGATCAATGCTCATTTCCTACTGGTCTACTATATAGCTATATTTATAGTTTTACAGCCAGCCCATCATGTGATATATTTTTTGCTTATCTAGTTTTACATCTGCCTGTAACTGCATGGCTTACCAGTCCATTGTTATGCTATGTGAACTGTTTAGTGGTTTTCCCAGGCTATTATTTGCTTTCACACATTGTCTGTCTGTCAGTTCCCTTCTTCATTGTCTCTTTGTCTGTGGGTTCATAACTGTTACCAATGAAAACAGCATCTTCTGGCTGTAGAAGTCTCCAGGTGGTACCAAATGAATTGGCCGTATTCTGACCCACTGTGCAACGTATAATACGCCACAAGTATTTGGTTTGCTTTGCTTAGAGCACACAGCAAGGATAATCCCGATGTAGTCAAATTCCTTAATCTTTTCTTGAGTTCTCCAAAGACATGCTACATGGTTCAATGCTTGATTATTTTTTCTCCTGCTATGCTATGTGGGTTCCGGGTTGGTATTAGTAGCCAGAGTTGTAGTAGCTATTGTATGGGTGGAGTACAAGAGCCATGTCACAAAAAATGTTGTTGCAAGAGTCTTTTATTACTATATGTTACACATAAACCGTTACTTAACTATGCAAGCCACCAAGCAGAACATCATAAATCACAAGGTGATCTAACTGGTATGTCATGAAGCAAAAAAAGAAGTTATGTACCTACCATAATGTTCCATGTTAGTTGTCTTCTTCTCACCTTCTTTCTTACTGGTTGGGTTCGGAGCCGATTCTCGGCTCCGACTCAGCCATCTTCAAAAGCTCGAGAGCTGTTTACTGGCTTGAGGCCTCCCCATATTCCATGATGCCTGTCGCTAGAAACCCAGATCTCGTTTGGTAAGTATAACTGCAGACATAAAAAGGAAGGAATCCTATCATATAATGCATTAACCCTACCAGAGAGGCTACTAGGTAGAGAGGAATAGCCAGAGAAATCTCAGCCAGTGAAAACCCATAAGGAACTCTTCTCGGTCTATTAGGATAGTGGGATGGAGGGTGGGATGCAAGAAAGAAGTCGAGAAGAAGACAACTAACATGGAACATTATGGTAGGTACATAACTTCTTTATGTTAAGTTGTCTATCTCGCCTTCATTCTTGCGGGTTGGGACAGTGTTCCTAGCACCTAAAATCCTGGGTGGCTCATCGGAACAAACTCTTCAGAACAGTGGAACCAAAATCAGCTCTGCTCCTGGAAACCATATCCAACTTATAATGCAAAATGAAAGTATGTGGGTTGGCCCACGTGGCCGCAGCACAAATAGATTCCATGGGCAACCTAGCCTGAAAGGCCCCAGAAGTGGCTAAAGCTCTGGTGATGTGACCTTTTGGTTTAACAGGCAATTCTTTATTCCTCAGTTGATAGATGAATGTGATGATAGTAGTCAACCACCTGGATAAGGTTACTTTCGAAACTGGAAGACTGTTTACCCTCAGCATAAGAAAGGAAAAGTTGGTCCGATTTCCTGATATCCTTAGTTCTATGCAAATAAAAGCATAGTTGCCTGTGAACATCTAACTGATGCAATTTATATTCCTCCCTGCTGGAGTGGTTGGGAAAAAACACAGGAAGGTCAATGGGACTGATTCAAGTTATTCTCAGAAGAGACCTTAGGAAGGAAGGAAGGATTAGTCCTGAGAGCAACCCTGTCATTGTGGAACACTAGGTACAGAGGACGGATACAAAGAGCCTGAAGTTCCAAAACTCTTCTGGCTGAAGTAATCGCTACCAGAAAGAGGGTTTTCCAAGATAAAAACTTCAAAGAACAAGATGCTGCAGGTTCGAAGGGGGGCAAAATTAGAGAAGCTAAAATCAAATTTAGATCCCACGGAGGTGGAGGATCTCTCACTGGGGGCCTGAGCAGAGTGGTCCCTTTGAGAAAGGCTTTACATAGCTTATGAGATATGATATTATTTTCCGACAGACCAATGTGAAAATTTGAAATTGCAGCTAACTGAACTCTAATTGTAGCGGAAGCGGACCCAGCATGAAAGAGTTCCACAAGAAATTCCAAAATGTGGTGTACAGGGGCTGAAAAGGGGTCTATACTCTTAGCCTCTGCCCAGGAAGAAAAATGTTTCCACTTACTAGCATAGGTTTTTCCTAATCGTAGACTTGTGCGATGATAAAATAATTTTGTGCACAGAAAGGGAGATATCAGGAAGCCTGGCTAAAGTTGGAAGTGGAGCAACCAAGCAGTGAGCTGGAGAGATTGCAGGGATTGGTGCAGCCCACCCGATTGATGGATTAGAAGATCTTGAACTGGGTCCAGAGTCCAAGGCTGCTCAAGAGGATGATGATGCAGGAATGGGAACCATATTTGTCGAGGCCAATAAGGAGCAATGAGGATCATTTTGCAGCCCAAAATGGTAGCTTTCTGTATTAGCTTTGGGATTAGGGGAAAGGGAGGGAATGCATACAGAAGACCCCGAGGCCAATCGTAGACTAGAGCATCTCTGGGGGAGTGTCCGGGAAGTGGAAGGAGAGAGAAGAATTTGCTGCACTTGCTGTTGAAGGGGGTGGCAAAAAGATCGCAACAAGGTTGGCCCCATTTGCGGAAGATTTGGTCCGCCACTACCTGATTCAGAGACCACTCGTGAGGCATGAGAATTGCTCTGCTCAGCCTGTCTGCTATGACGTTGGATCTCCCATGGATGTGTGTTGTGGTCAGAAACCATTGGGAAGAGATCACCCACTGCCAGAGTCTGAGTACTTCTCAACATAGGGGATAGGACCTGGTTCCGCCCTGCTTGTTGATGTAACACACTACTGACATATTGTCCATTTGAACTGCAATGGTCCCAGTAGGAAGAGAGTCCTGAAGAGCTTGCAACACTAAATGCACAGCCCTCATCTCCAAGACGTTTATATGCAGATGGTACGCGTGAGGTTGCCAGGTGCCTTGGACTGTTCTGCCCTGATAATGCCCCCCCCCCACACCCGATCAGGGAAGCATCCATGGTCACCGTAGCAACTGGAGGGGGTAATGGTGGTCTGCCCTGCAGTGATGTGGAGACCATCCACCACGCAAGGTGCTTTATGCATGCTTGTGTGATCATAGTCATGTGAGACATGGGCAGCTGCTGGAAGGACCATTGGGTGAAAAGAAGCCACTGGAGAATCCTCATGTGAAAACGAGCTAGAGGAACGAGTATGATCGCTGCTGCCATGAGACCCAGAGTTTGAAGGACGAACCTGGCTTGAATTCTTTTGCATCCTAATAAGACTTGCACATGTTGGCGAATGACTAACACCCTGTCTGGTGGAAGGCTGGCTGACATGTCTTTTGTATTTAAATTTGCGCCTATAAAGGTGATAGACTGACAGGGCGACAATGCAGATTTTTTAAAACTTATTGTGATACCTAGTCTGAAGCAAGTCTGGATAGTGTAGTCTCTGGCTCACAGAAGGTAATGCCTGGTGGTAGCAGTGAGGAGCCAGTCGTCTAGATATGGAAACACCTAGAATCCCTGCCATCTCAGGTGAGCAGTAACTACTGCCATACATTTGGTGAACACCCTGGGGGCTGTGGTGAGACCAAAGGGCAGAGCTCTGAACTGATAATGGCTGGCTCCCAGCCGGAAGTGAAGGAATCTTCTGGAACGTCTGTCCATTTTGATGTGGTAGTATGCATCCTGAAGATCTATAGAGCACATCCAATTATCCTGACCCAGAAAGGGTAATATGGACTGTAGCATGACCATCCGAAACTTCGTTCTTTGCACAGACCTGTTTAGTCTGCTGAGATCCAGAATGGGTCTCCAGTCCCCTGTCTTTTTTGGTACCAAAAAGAACCTTGAGTAAATTCCGGATCCTTGCTGGTCTGCTGGGACTTGCTGGATGGCCCTTTTTTTAGCAGTTTTGAAACTTCTTGAACTGCTTGATCCCTTAGATTGGGTGGGACATCTGGAAGGGACTTGTTTAACAATAAGGAAGTGCGAACAAAGGGAATTCTGTAGCCTCCAGATATAACAGACTGTACCCATTTGTCTTGTGTTATGTCTTGCCAGGCTCTTGGGTACAGCAATAATCTTCCTCCGACTACCTCCAGAGGTGGGCAGCTGGGCAACCCTTTAGGGATGCTGGAAGGGCTTGTCAGAGAAGGATTCTCTGCTGCCCTAGTTTTGTGGACCCCCTCTGCCACGAGGGTGGCATCTGTTATTGTTCCCTCCTCTGCCCCTGGATGGGAACTCACCACATGTGTCCGGCAAGGCTCCTTGGGATTTACGGAACCACATCTTTCCACTCTTCTGACCCTTGGGATATGGTCTGGAAGGAGTGGAAAAATGGACTCCAATGGCAGAGAGAGTCTTGCCTTCCTGCTCACACCTGGTAAGGGTGTCCTTCACCTGTGATCCAAAAAGAGAGGAACCATCAAAGAGGGTGTTGGTGAAAGATGCTCTGAAAGGTTCCGCAAAGTTACATAGCCGCATCCAAGCATGCCTCCTTAGGGCAACGACTGTGCCCGTGGCTCTTCTCGCACAATCGGCTGCATAAGAAATGAGCCTCATGGAAGAGTTCACCACTGAATTAAGAGTCACCAGCTGGGAGGCTGCCTTAGCCTGGGCACCCTCAGCTGATGGATCTTGGAGGGTATCTCCAAGCTCATTAAGGAGATCCCTTTGAAGATGGGTAAAGTGGCACAAATAATTCAGAGACCTCATGGAAAAGGTCACTGAAGAGAACATCCACTTCCCATATCTGTCCATCGTCCTGGACTCCTTGTTAGGGGGATGGACAGATGAAGAAGTTTCAGCCAACTCCTTCTTTCTGGCCGCTGCTACCACCATAGCATCAACGGGAACACCTTTGGTCAAAAACTGTTTATCCTGTGGTGTAGTTATAAATTTGGCGGGTCTTCTGGGGGTCGGTTCCACTGTGTCTGGAGATGACCATGCCTTCCAAGCCACCACAGACATAAGTGGTTCGAAAGGCGGAGACACCCAGGAGGTGGAAGGTCGGGATTCAAAAGCATCCAGGAATACTGACTCATCCTTGGAAGGGCTCGGGGTAGTCCAGTTCCCCCTCTGCCTAAGCATCTCAAGGATGTCTGAGAAGGAGACATCTTCAGAGGGGGATCTAGGGGACCCTTCTGAATCCTCTAAGTCGGTATCTGATGTGACAGACTCAGGGGAGTCAACATGCTTCCTCTTGCATTTCCTCTTACGAGGTGGCTCCTCTGAATAATCAGGGGAGGCCTCGGAAGAGTAAGATACACCCAAAGGGGTGCCCTGGAGCATTGGATCCCCACGCTTAGGGTCTGAAGGAGAGGCAGAGGCAGACGCAGGCACCGTAGGGGGAGGAGCTGATGGGGATGATCGTGGGGCTGACTCAGGGGCCAGCACACTCCTCATGACCTCGAAGGTGCCACTGCTCAGATGCCGAGAAGGCTCCGGATCTGAAGTGATCAGAATCCCTCTCCGCACCGAGGGGGATGGCTCTGAAGCTGATGTAGGAGCCAAGCTCACCTGCGCCGAAGCTCTGAGGGGGAGAACAGGGTCGGACAAGGGTCCGATGCCACTCACCCCCTCAGAGCCAATGAGGGAGTCTCGGCGCCCAGATCCCTCCAAGGATGGTACCAAGGAAGTGATCGGAGCCAACGAAGGAACCGAAGGAGAAGGTATTGGTGCTGATGGTTCCACGATTCGAACCCCAACGAACTCCGGCTCCGAACTCAAGGGAGGAGTCAGAGGAGGAATAACTACAGACATGGATGGAGCCGAACCCTGATGAGGGGGGGCTGAACAACATTTTTGCTAGGGCCTGCAATTTCAACAGCCTACTGACCACTCTGTCCAAGTTGTGATCTGAAAGCCTTGATGACCGAGAAGAGTGGGAGGATCGATGACTGCGCTCTGATTGGAGCAGAGGAGATCTCGGAGCCGAACGTATCGACTCCAGGGGGGGAGACCTAGATCTCTTTCGACTCCCCGATGGCTCCGAAGTGCATGCCGGAGCCGACTGAGAGGCAGGCACATCAGTTCCAGCTGGAACCGAGGCAGAAGGAGTAGCTTCACCCAACGATGGCTCCAAACTGGGAGCTAAAGATTTAGGTGGCTGAGGCTTAGCCAGTGAACCCTCAGGCTTAAGTAAACCCCATAGGATTAACTTATTCCTATGCTCCTGCAGGACTCTTGGGCTGAAAGCATGGCAAACCGAACAAGAGTCCTGCAGGTGCACAGCACCCAGACAATAGGCACAAGAAGTGTGACCATCTGTCAGAGACATCTTCTGACAGCATGAGTCACACTTCTTGAATCCAGACACCTTGGTATCCTTGGACATACCTAAGGAAGAAACACCAAACACAATACACAAAAAATGAAGATACAATAACTATCACACAATATATGTTACCAACAAACAAGAAAGACTAAACTAGGTAAATACTAATCTTTTTTTTTTTTTTAAAAGGTTAGCCTCTAACTTAAACGGCTACTTCAGGAAGAGATTGGGGGGGGGACTCTCTAACTAAAATGAGTTTTCTGAAGGGGAGGGTAATTTCAGTAAACCAAGATATCTATATAAAAAACGTAACTACAACTAACAAACTACACTAACAACCCTAACAATTTTGTCAAAAACAGATAAACAATGAAAATATACGACCTGAGCCAGTAAGACAACTTCGCAGCAGAAGCGGCAAACGAGATCTGGGTTTCTAGCGACAGGCATCATGGGATATGGGGAGGCCTCGAGCCAGTAAACAGCTCTCGAGCTTTTGAAGATGGCCGAGTCGAAGCCGAGGATCGGCTCCGAACCCAACCAGCAAGAATGAAGGCGAGATAGACAACTTAACATCAGATGTTCCACATCCTATAAACTAAAGAAAAAAGGGGAAGCTAGTTGTACAGGAATGATTCCTCTTGATACTGACAGACAAATGATTAAAATAGACCATTGTCATAACTTGTTATGTAAGATCAGTGTCAAAGATCACTTTGCATTCTTATTAAGAATAAGAAAACAGAATTCAAGCTGGTATTGCTTGTTTAAATTACTGGTTATTGAGTTAAAACAACAGATGAGTACTTTCACCCTTGTCAGAGCTTCATCAGATCAAAGTTATACATAGTAATAAAAGCAATATTATACCTTTCTATTTTCTATATTAAAAGCCAAGTAAATTACAGCAAAGTTGTTAATCCAAGAGCACTTAAACAGGTCACATTCAATGACAGTGACTGGAACAGTGGTACATAATAAAAGTTTGTGTCTTCATTGTGATTGGTGCTTTTTATTCCTTGTCTAAGTCATTGTGTCACACACTAGACACTGATGTGATACTGAACAAATCTGCAAAGGGTTCTTTATTTTGATGATATTCTGAGATATTTCCATGGGAATTGTGCAGTCTTTTCGCTGTTTTTTTATGGTGCTATGTTAAGGTGCTCACAAGATAATAGAGTTGTAAGCCATGACTTCTTACAGCTGTTGTGCTGTTTAGCAGTGTACTCATTCCTGTTTCTGTTTTTGTCCATATATACTATCCTGCTGCTCTTTCTTGTTTGGTCATTTGGGGACATTGTGGTTAGCAGTTAGCAGTTCGACAGAAACTCATTCGTGTTGCTTTTGTTCTGTTTTTTCTCCTATGTGATTGATGTTTTGCCAGTTTCCTACTGGTATGTTTATTGGAGAAAGGAGTACTTTGGTTAGCTGTACTGCATGCACATATTCTTGTTCCTGCTAATATTATACTTGTCCAGAACGGTACACTGCTGAGTTTCATTTAGCACCATGTACACATCTATGATGTCAGTGGTTTGCTGACATTGTCATACTTCCTGAAAACACTGGCTTAGATTGCTCAACATAATGCTCCTTATTTAAACACAGAAATAGACAAACACAAACACACAGACACACACACACATGCACGGATACAGACACACATACACACATACACACATATACACACATGCACACACAGACACGTGTATGCACGCACAGACACACTCTATATTCAAACCTTAGATCCACTTCCTTCCTTCTTTCATAAAATGCTCAGAGGAGGTGAATTTTTCAGAATTTTTTTATAAATCCATTAGCATTGAACACTAGTTGGCTGTTTACAGAATAATGGCATACTTTGCTATTAATTTATGTGACTGCATCAGAATCGGCTAACACCTTTAAGGGCATGCATGTATTGTCACTGGTAACAAAGATGGCTGGTATACCTGCCATGTGATATAATGGCTGCATGGCTATATATATTTTTGGGGAATGTCTGGTAACAAGGTTTATCTGAATGTATATGTAAATATTACACTGAGAATGGGTTTGATATATGTTACTCATAAACACACACACACACACACACACACACACACACACACACACACACACACACACACACACACACACATATATATCTGGGAACAAATAAAGGGTAGCAGTCACAGTTGTTACACTTTAGTGTAAGGGGTATGTTACACACAACCCCAAGAAAGATGCAATTCAGAAGCATAAGCTGTGCTTTAGTGCAACAGTTAGAAACTTGGTAAGAAAGTCATGCAAATGACAGAATAATAAGATGTAAATTAGAAATGTACAAAAATGTGTGACTTACTTAGGTAAATCAGGATTCATTGCTGCCTTTTGTGATTCATAGTCACTTTTTGATGTGCAAGTGTGCCATATACACTTCTGCTATAAAAAGCAAGTTGGTGCCTTTTTCATGTACTTTGCAATCAGCTACGATGTTTGGTTTTACTGCAAGCCTTATTGTTTCTCCCCTTGAGCTGCTTGTTTCTGGTGTACCAAATCCAGTGCATTCATCAGCACTCGTTAGCCTAGGAGAAGCAGATACAGGCAAAGAATAACCCATGTGAACTTTGCTGAATAGGAGTTCATGAATAGTTTTAGAGTGGACAGGGGTATAATAAGGGCTATGGTGTGCTTGCATGACCCACAAACAGGAAATGAGAGAATTCGCTATCTTAGTATCCCTGTAGATACCATGGTATATATAGTCCTTACTTTACTTATCACTGGGACCTTTGAAAGACAGAATGAGCACACATTGGGTATCTCACAGGTTTCAGCTTCAGGGATACTGCAGCAGATCTTCAATATACTCATGGCTCATGTTGATAAGCTATCTATTCCCCATTGTTACTGGAGTATCTAGCCAGTACTATGCTTGCTTTGTATAGAATGGCATGCTTTTTTGAGGTACCTGTTGTGATAGACTTGCACTCATGTGGCAATAAGGGCCCCATCTGGACTTCTAGAGGAGAGGAACCACGACTGGAAGGGTTACTATTCCATCAGCTGTCAGGTAGTGTATGATGCACAGAGGTGCATCATCAACGTCTCAGTCCATCATCCTGGCAGTGCTCAGGATTCTCATGTGTGGTACATGCATTTTCTGTACTACATCTTCCTGAATGGTAAGATTCTCATGGTCACCTAGATGGTAAGTGCATATTATTATACTGTTGTTAACCATAGGTACTTTTCCATCTGTGTAGGGACTTAAGTATTTGAGACTTGTCCCCCTTCTTTATGTGTCCCATCCCTGTTTTGTTTTCCAAGTGATGCAGGCTTCTCAGTCAAACCTTGGCTAATGATACCAGTCCATAACCTGCAGGGAATAGCTGAGAAGCATTCTAACACCACTCTGTCCCAGAGAGGGATGGCTATTAAGCAAGTGTTGGGCCTGCTGAAGGTACATTTCCATTAACTGGACAAGTTGGGGAGGGGCCCCTTAAGCATGACCCTGCTACTGTATGCAAGATGTGCATAATATGATCCTGTGTCAGTCTGATGCACAAGGGCCATAGCTAGCGACTGATAGTGGCAGTGCAGTTCCTTCTATCATTTTTCTCAGCAGTAATGACAATGCCTTTGGCCAGAAAAAGACAGAGCATGGCAACTACTCTGGGAGATGCATTTGTGGCACTTGGCTGCACAGGCAAAGTGGTGGCATGGTGGCATCTAGTTAATAACTGTGGGCCATGACATTCACTACCCAGCAGTGTAACATTAAAAAGATGATGCCTGGTGCATGTGATATTACCCTGCTATGCTGTGTGGTGCATGGTCAACTAACAGTGTACATCAGACATTACTCCATGTGGCCTACACAAATATATTGGTCATGAGGTATTAGCCATCATTATTTGTACAGTGTGCAGTGGCAAAAGTTCTAGTTATGCCAGCAGACTTTTGGGGAAGTAGTAGGTGTTTTGACAAAAGTGCAGTGCTGCAGTCTGAGTAATAGAACATGTGTTTTTGAAGCTCTCTGTAGCTGCTAAACAGAAGGTATTTTGTTTTTAATCTCTTTCTTTGGTTATTTTTTCTTATGTTTTCCAGGAACATGAAGGTAAATGTAGCATTTCTCAATTATGACAGATGTGATGTGAAGTATAGCACTCTAAATTATTTTCTTCCTGAGTAAATTCTTTGCTACAGTACTTGGAAATCTGTTTTCAATTAGGAAAGTATCTTACATAATGCCCCCTAAAGGTAGCATCTGTGATGGTCTCATAGTTTGTGACCAAGTCCCAACATGTGAACTAGATGTTGAGTTGTTCTGATGAAAGTGTGTGCTGGATCCTGAGGAACCTCTTGACACTGGCATAACAGTACTGCAAGAAATAGATCATGACACTGTGGTTTTACCTTGTGTTGTCAAAGTTTGACAAAGCCTACCTGCCTTCTTTTTGGGGGAGCCCACATGAATGTCTGCAGCACTTTTATAGAACACAAGTGATTTTTGGCCCACTCAATCACCACAGATGCAGACACTCCCTTGTCCATTAGCAGTAATGTTAGGAAATACATATTTATGTTGTTACTATAACCTGTGATAGGCAGGCTGTTTAGGATGACATTTATGATGTATGCACTTAGCACATGCTGTTTCCTGAGGTGCTGCTGCTGATAATGAAGTACCTGATGACAAAACATTTCAGTCACATGATACAGTTTGCAGTGAGCTAGTCAATTAATTTCAGTATTACCTGCATCTTTTCATGCAGTCATGCCAGCAACATGTATGACTGCAGCAGTCCAATACATTTCCCTCCTCACCAGTAAGTTTGAGAATAATTCTCAACATATTCACATAAAATCCAATGGTCACAACCTATCTTTCATATTTTGATATTAACTGTACTTACTTTAAACTCTTTGCTCCAGTGGCAGCTATCTGTGAACCTTCTTATAAATAAGATCTACAGCAGCACTTAAAATTCAATACTCAGAAAGTTTCAAAAAACCATAATTATTTACAAAGTTCTTAGGCAAACTCTGCATTTCAGGGTTCAGTTTTATGAGCTGGACAAATATGCATAAATTAAATTGCATTAATAAGTCTAGCTAAGTTCATACTGCTGTGGATGAGCTGTGAAGTACTCATGAATGCACATGCAAACTCGTCCTTCCTCTTATTTGTGGCACTAAATAGGTGTGTGCACAAGTATTATGCAAGGGAACATGCTTTTATGCACACAGTGGGAGTTAGAGCAGGGTGAAAGGTACCACAGTAATTTCATACCTCAGTGGGTGTGGCTCACACCCTAATAGTCTCAGTTTCATACTTAAATCGTACTTGGCCTGGCATAGCGAAAGTAACTACTATGAAAGCTCAGGGTTGAGCTCCAAGTTAGTGTGAGAAGGAGACTAAAATACTCCTTCACCTATTGCAGGCATCATAACTGCAAATGTTGGAAAATGTTTGCAGTAGAACCTGGAAAAAGATAGATATTTGGACTGAGCTCAGGGATGGAGCTAACATTCTTAACTGGCATCCCTAATCCAGTGATCATTGCAGGCACAGGTATGATGTCCTACAGAGCTGGGAGGCAGACCAATTAGCCTAGTGGGTGCCAGATGGTCAAGACTGGAGGCCAGAGCTCTACCGTAAGCATACCTCTCAACTGTCCAGATTTTTGCCTCATATTTTTGGTCTGTTCCTTGTAAAATCTGTGGTTTTCTGTCAAATCACCGGGAATCTCAGGACTAAAGTCACTAAATAATGAGATACATTTGTGTTTCAGGCATCATATCCTACAGAAAAATGCATGCTAAGACAAAAACTCCTGTTATTCTAACAACTTTCTAAGTTTCTAAGAGCAATATTTAAAATCTGTCCCTATGTCTGGACCTTTATCCCCCCATTCTGTCGGGGTCTGTCAGACTTTTTGCTCTAACAGGTTGAGAGATATGACAGTAATTACTACATTTCCATTTCTACTACAGTACAAAATGATATCATGGGTTTATTGTAACACACTGCAGAGTTTACTAAGAAGTGTATACTTATAGTAAGTATATCAAACTGACTATGCCATAAGCATGACTATTGGTATAGTCTGCAGTGGTTTGCATGTACCACAAATTAAGGTAGTACTTGGTGACTTTTAGTTAATGTTATTACAATTGAACATTGCATTAATACACTGTAAAAGCTGCTGCACTTTACGAAGTAATTAGTCTTGTTGCTGCAGTTGCATGTTGGAGCTGCTGTTCCTTGTGCTGCATTAAGATGTCAATAACTCAATTTGTGTGATGCAATTTTCAGTCAGAGATGCATTTACCAAACTTATATTTAGCATTAAGTAGGGACATTGCAGCAGCAATCCCCTTCTCCCCTGGGTGTGTGGTGCCTCTGAATGTATCATTTGCAGGTGAGAAAAATTCTGGAAGTTCACAATACATTATCACTACCATGCTAGCTGTCTTACAGAACTACATATTGTTCACTAGTTTTACAGTAATAACCCTGATTAATGTCATATTTTTGCAAGTGTGCCTATTGATGAAAATATCAATGCAGTAACATGTAAATAATAGTAATGCAAAATGTGCATCTTAGAAAGGGAACATCAATGGGAATACTTCAGTTCAGATTACTAATAATGCTAGAGACTTTGTTTTCATCATAGCAACACCTGCAAGACTCTGGCCTTCCTGAAATAGACTACCTGCAAAGTTGCCATAGCAGCAAAGGTTTTCATTGATAACTAGATCAATAACCCAGTCACTTTCCCCCCGACAAAGGTATTTCGTGTATCTGAATGTATCCACTGCCGAAGTTAAGTACTGCCTCTAGCAGTTCACTTTCAGTTGCAAAACATTCCTTCCTTTTTCTGTAGGTATTCATAACATTTGTTTTTTCAGGTCTGATACCCAAGTTCCTGAATAGTAGGAGAATAAATGAAACTATTACCAAATGTTCTATGCTTGCAAACACATGACTAATGAACATAAAAAGGGGGTTCAAACTACAACATTTACAGCTGTGTTCTCAGTCTACCCACCATTTGTGGGGGAGGACTACTCAAATTTCACTTGAAGGTATTACACTTGCACATAAAGCACATTGCCCGGGTAGTAATCGATGAGCATAAACAATTGCTCCTTCTTTTTCACTTATTTTCACAGCTCTCAATGAGATAGTTGCCAACCGTTACCTGTATCTGAGAAGGCAAATGCAGTTGGTATCCTGATCCGACAAGTACCAAAAAAATAATAAAATACACACACACATATATATAATAACAAATAGGTTATTTTACCATACTATGCAAACAGCTATATTTTTATATTTAAGGTGTCACAGTTACAGAAGGGATTAGGGAAACGTAAGGAAATAACAGCTGCAAAGAGGGCAATGTTATTTCATTCCAGACATTCATAGTCATTCATTATGAAGGAAAGGTAGTATATAAAGATTTCCACTTTTGTAGTGCAAACAGGTTGCAAACTGAACCTGCAGTTATTACTATTTGCAGTTATAATAATAAATTACTGTCATATAGTTTATTACTGCCAGTTTAAAATTCCTGAATAAAAATATCACTGCTGTCATTTTTCAATGTAAGATAAAGGCATTTGCCATTAAATATTTCTAAGTCATTTTTTTATGTGTAAGCGCAGATGTGGGGGTGATTACTATCACTCCCTTGCCTGTGTGGAGACTGCTTCTCAGAGTAGGTGTGGTGGCTCCATTTTTGGGGGCATCCCAAAGTATAACAGCCTGGAAAACCACCATGCTAAACTTCAAGGTTTGGTGAAGGCTGTGGCTGACAAGGTGGTGGATTGGTGATGGGCCCCATATGAGTATCTTCCATAGCCTTACTCTCCTGGTCAGCTCCAGACACCAAGCTACTGGAGGCCTTGACCCCTTCACCATCAGGACTCCCCTCTCAAGAACATTAGGGCAGGAAAATTTGTGAAGCTGTCTGGATCAGGATAGAACAGGGTATAATGCTGTCATCGCCATCCCTTTTGTGTTGATCCACCATTTGCATGCAAACCGAACATACTGTTCCTGTCTTTTGTTTTATGAAAGCATCAATATCTTTATCTCTTCCCCAACCCTCTCTCCCATGCACTCTTCCTTTCTCTTCCTCAGCTTCCCTTATGGTTTGAAAATGGGTGTCTATCCACAACAAAATATATTACCCATCATCTCCCACCCCCACCAGCACAACCTTCTTAATTTATTCCTTTTGTCTTTTCCTTGCCTGCTATCTTCCCTTTTTTCATGTGTTCTATTCCCCCCTTTACTACCCTTCAAAAACTAGAACACAGTGTCCATATAAGGACACCTTTAGAGTGAAGTGATGGCTTGTAAAGGGTTTGATAATCTGCGGGCCAGTGATGCTCACCCATGACCAGCAGCACAAGTTCAGGTGGATATTTCTCATGACAATGGCACATCTCAGCATTTGCTCCCTACTGCTGAAAATAAACAAATGCATTCCCCAACTTATAGCCATGTGTACAGTATTTTGGTGCATATGCATTCCCCAACTTATGGCCATGTGTACATATTTGGGTACGTATGCATTCCCCAACCTATGGCCATGTGTACAGTATTTGGGTATGTATGCATTCCCCAACTTATGGCCATGTGTACAGTATCTGGGTACGTTTCACACATATTTAAATTCTTCTTAGTAGACTTTACACAGAGAAATCCCAAACTATGCTGGGCTTTCCACTGCAGGTCTAAGAACTTCCAAAACCAAACCTGCTCCTTTATTTATTTATTTACATAGAGGTGTAGCGGTGCTATTCGTGCATTCTTCTTGCACATGTGTGAACCCTAGGCTTATGAATACCACCACCCAAGGACTGGCTAGTGATTGATTAAGATATTACTGTACAACACAAGTGCCAGACTGTGTGTTGAATGACCAAAATCTAGTTTTAGCCAGAAAAGGTAAATGAAGAAGTATGAATGAGGCGATCTCTAGCATTATTCATGCACTTGCTGATGCATCATGATTAGACAACTGGATCCAGAAGTGAAACAGCAACAGCAATGCTTATGGTGAAAGCTGCCCACAAGGCAGCAGTCTGGCAGCAGGATTATGTACAGTGTATTGTGTATTGTTTATACATGGGGATTCCTCATATTTATGCAGGAGGTTGACATGATGGAGACTTGTTTTGTGTGTGACACAAGAGAGATTTCTACAGGAGCTGGTGTTGGGAGGGCAGAATATGCCCTGGTGGAATAAATTTATGAACAATAGCAAAAGAGAGCAGAGAACCTGAAATATTACTTGAGTGGCAGCGGTACCTTGCTGACAGTTATGCTAGGTAGCCAAATCACCTCTCGCAGTATAATGTAACCTGCCAAATTAAATGACATAAAATGCCCGTCAATGAATGATCTTTTATATGTTATTTTCCTTGGTCCCCCATACTCACACATCCACTCCTACTTATTTTCCTTTTCTTCAGATTGAGTGACATCATAGTGAGATCTTAACTAAGTGGTACAACAGGAATGATTTGTCCCACTGCAAAATCCTAATATTTCACTCATTTTTTATAAACTTCCCTACTTGTCACTGAGTTTCTGTACCATTTGCATGACATGCAGTTATGCAGGGCATGTATTTTCAGCAGCTTAAGTCTTTGGTAGCCTGATGCTTTCTCAGCTCTTGCTAAGTAAGCTGCGCTGTACTGAGATGCTATGGAGCTGTTATTTTATCTGAACCATCTTAGATATCAGTGCTGTAGACATGCCATATGCTTACAATGTCAATATTGACTGATTCTGTGTTAGTCTTTCGTAGCTGAAAAAATCATTCAAGGCAGTAAAATTATTGTCAGATGTTTGTAGATTTTCAAAACTGCTACAGTCTCTGATCAAACAGACAAGACTCTTTAAAATGGATCTTTATTCCATAACCACTCTTCGCTGTACAAAACATTGGGAATGGACATTTAGCTGCATCTGGCTGAATACTGTTGGGCACCTCTGCCCCTAATGATCAACTGACCATGTTTTTGCATTCTGGGACAGCACAATGCTCCAATCTAAAGTCTACCTATTACATTCAATGTCAGGCACTTTTGTTCTTTCTCTAACACTTTTCAATGATGATGGAAATGAAAAAAGTTGGTCCTCATAAAGTTACTGGAGCCATAAATAGGTACCTTTTATAGATTTAAAATAGTTGTATATATATTTCTAAAAATGGAATTCCAAAGGATCTCATTTCTACGTTATCTATAAGACAAGAAAGTCCATGCTGACAAGTACACACTCAGCATTTATATAAATGATCTGGGGTGTAGATTGGTTGGTATAATTACAATGAGGCTGCAAGTCCAATTGCTCATCCTAGGAGGTAATGACTCCACAGAAAGCAGGCTAGTATCATGTCAGAGTCTTTCTGGTTAGAATCGGTAGACTATTACATCAGCTTCACCCTCCCAGGACCTTTTCCAGGCCTAGATAACTTTATGGTTCATAAAGACTTGCTCTCTACAATAAATAAACAAATAAATAAAGCAAGACTTATTCAGCTCCCTGCTGAAATGTCGGCACTTGTAATGTTGGCTGCCGATATGCCAAAAAAAAACCCCACCAAAAATGCAGAAGTGCAAATACCAAACATTGCTCTTCTCCTTTAAATTTCTTTTTGGCAGGGGGAAAAGTCCCCCAAACTCCCCAAATTTATATGTGCTAATTCCAAGATCGCCATACCTTGGAAAAAAGGGAATATTTCAAGAAATGGCCATCTCAGACTAGCATATGCAAGTCCATTTTTTTAGGGGCCATTCAGTTTCACCAATACGGGACTCATTAAAGTGGAATCTGGCATTTCAAATGATAACTTTAATGGTAATTCACCTGCTGCCTGGCTGCTGCTAATGCCTTTAACGATTACTTTGGTAAATCACCTACAGCTGATCATAAGCCCTCACCTTTATAGACTTCACCTTCACCTCTAGCTAAACCCCTACATTATGAAGAAGTCTCTCCAACCAAAGTTAAGTGTCTACTGAATTGTTTTTTAAGTTTTATCATCTTCAGGGGCTGGTTGCCTTCTTCTGAAATTGTCTAGATTTCTAGTTATGCCTGTGTGCTAAAATATACCAGCAGTAAATGCTCCCCTTTTTATGTAAATAATCATACTTAATAGTATAATATGTGGCTATTAATGTATTTCAGTGAAATGTCATAGGTTCATAGGTTCATACTAGGCTATCTGCCCTAGGGCATTTATAAACCTAGCCAGAGTGTGTTTGGCTTTCACCACCCATTTTAAATTAATTTTGCTATGCCCTTTTTCGAGGTTAGTATACTGTGCCTCTGTCTAACAGTGACACAGAAGTGATACCCGGGGTAAACCTATGATTTCCCATCCACTCATCAAGATTCCTCTTGAAAAGAGTCAATGAGGGACTCTGCCTAACCTGGACTGGGATTTTATTCCAGAGTGAAGGGAGCCTCTGGGTTATGAATCTGTCCCTCCAGCATGTCCTATTTATTTCAGTGCTGAGGTTCAAGTCTCTCGAGCGCGTGGCTGGATGGGATTTGGATTTTCTGAGGTGTAGCATGTCCATTAATTCCGGGTTGGACATTGCTTTATACGTCAGGCACAGATTGCCTCTGAGCAGGTGGTATGCCACTGAGTAGAGCTGGAGTTCCTTTAACCGGGCAGCATATGGCATCTGTTTGAGCCATTTGATCCTCTTGGTGAGGTACGTTTGGGGTCTTTCCAGTTGCTGCAGGTGTCGGGTAAGGTACATCCCAGAAGGGGCATTGTACTCAATTATGGGCATGATGAGGGATGAGTAAAGAGGCACGATGACCTCCCCTGATCTAGATGTGAATCCCTTCATGATTAGGTGGGCTATATAAAATGTCTTTCTAACCACTTTGGCCACGTGGTTGTCAAATGAGAGATTGCTATCAACTTGGGTCCCCAGGTCCCTAATTACTTCTTCTGTACTTAATGGATTATCACCTATGTGGTAATTTGTGGGCACTTTGTTTTTGCCAAAGGGGATGACTATACACTTTTTGGCGTTTAGCTTGAGGCCATGGTTCTGGCACCAGTTGTCTGTTTCTATGAGGCCCTTTTGGAGGATGCTTGTGTCGGCTGGAGAGTCGATTATGGCGCCCAGTTTGCAGTCATCTGCGAACTTGGTCAGCCACAGTCCTTCTGTGTTGGCCTGTACCTCCGAGAAATATATACCGAACAAGAAAGGCCCCAGGACTGAGCCTTGTGGGACACCACTTGTAACTGGTTTGGAGTCTGACATGGCTCCAGCAATTCTAACCATGTGGGTTCTGTCCTTGAGCCAGTTTGCAACCCATCTAGTGATATAGGGGTTTATATTTAAGCTGGTGAGCTTATCTATAATGCCCGAGTGAGGTATTGTATCGAAGGCTTTTGCGAGGTCCAGGTAGGCTGTGTGGACCACCTTCCCCTCGTCAATGGCCTTGGTGACTGTTTCAAAGAAATCAACCAGGTTTAAGAGGCAGGATCTGCCCTTAACAAAGCCGAACTGGGTAGGATCCAGTGTCTGTAGATCCCCAATATCTTTATTTATGAGGTCCATGATGATCCTTTCCATAGCTTTGCAGACCAAGCTAGTCAGGCTTATGGGTTGATAGTTTCCAGGTTCCGTTGAGGCACCACCTTTGTGGAGAGGGACCACTGTTGCTGTACGCCACTCTTTGGGTACATATCCTGTAGTAAGGCTGAGACTGAACAGTAGTTTTATGTTTGGGTTTAGCTCTTCTTGGAGTTCATGTAGGATGCAGCCCGGGACACCGTCTGGTCCCATTGATGCTGTATTTTTTGCTTTGGAGAGGGCGGCTCTTACCTGAGCATCTGAGATGTCAGGGGGGCAGCACTCTGCTGGGATAGATATTTGCCCTTTTGGTGGGGAGCGGGGGGGAGAAGTTTGCACTGAACCTGTCAGCTAGGATGTTGGCAATTTCTGTGGGTTCGGTGTATTTTTTGACATTTTGGACTAATTCTGAGCATATCTGGGAATTCCCACCCAGGTTCCTAACATAACTAAAGAAAGCCTTGTGATTATCCTTAGTGTCCTGTGCAATTTTTCTCTCGAAGCTGGCCTTAGACGATTTTATGAGTGCCCGTAGTTTTTTGCTAATACTGATCAGAGATGCCTTCCCTTTTTGGGATTTTGCTCTATCATGTAGTAGCTTCCTCCTTCTATTGTATAGTTTTTTATGGCTGGGGTCCACCAGACAGGACGTCTGCCTTTGGAGGATTGGGTCTTGGTTTTATTTGGGATTGCATGATCCATGCATTCCTGAAGGTGTTCATAGAATGCGTTTATAAAGGATTCTGTGGTCTGGGCCAAATTTTCCACAGGCCCAGGGGCTTTGAAGGATTCTACCTCGGTTTTGAGGAGTGTGAAATTTGCTTTAGAGAAGTTTTTCACTGTGGTTTTCTGGGCAGGGGGTGGGGTTGGGATGTGAATATCCAGTGAGATTAGTTTATGGTCGGATCTTACCAGTGAGGATACACTTCTGGTCTGGAGCATAGAGTCCCCATGTTGGTGATGATCAGGTCCAGTATGTTTTCCCCTCTTGTGGGAGTGGTAACAAGTTGTTCCATAGCATTTGAGTTTATAAATTCTAAGAACCTTTGGGCTAGGGTGTTGGAGCTAGAGTAATGCTCCCAGTCTATGTTTGGGTAGTTGAAGTCGCCCAATATAATGGTGTTTGGAGAGACCTTCATATTTTCCAGTGTTCTCAGGAAGGCCGAGTGGGGTTCCTGGGTTTGGGAGGGTGGTCTGTAGCAGGCTATAAACTGGAAGGCAGTTTTACCCACTGTTAGTTGCACATGGATAGTCTCTGATGCTTCGTGCTGTGCCACCAACCTGGAGGTGTGGGTATCTTTGACGAATATTGATACTCCCCCTCCTTTTGTGGTTCGGTCCAAGTTTTGGGGCCGAAAAGCATGGTATGAGGTATAACCTGGTAGTGCTGGGGTGCTCTCGGGAGCCTTGAACCAGGTTTCTGTTACTGCACAGATATCGATGTTCTCCATGCTAAGGAGAGTTTCGAGTGCATGCATCTTGAGGTTTAGAGTTCTGGTGTTGAGTAGCATTACTCTTAGTTTCTTATCCCTTGTGATACCTATGGAGGTGGGTTTGTCTTTTGAGCCTTGCCTAAAAAAGGCACTATGGGGGTAGCAAGAGCCTTTGCCAATATCCGAAAGCCCAGGGGTGACACGTGCAAGCCGTCCCTAGCGAAGCATCGTGGCTTGTCGAGCATGTCATCCCAGGCTGACAGGCATTGGATCCCCTTTGAATGACACCAATACTTAAGCCAATTATTGAAATTGATCATCTTGTCTTCATATTGTGGCATCATTCTTGGTGAGGGTAAGATGCGACTCAAGGTCAGGGTCATACCGGCCTGGGCTACATGCTCAGAGAGCTCCTCTATGTCTCTTTTCATGTAGTCCAGGGAGGTACTTCTCAGGTTATTCACACCAGCATGGACAATGACTGAGTCATATTTGTACTTGCCTTGGAGTAACCTGAGTGCTTGTGTTATGTGGCGGATCCTAGCGCCCGACAGGCAACTCACCGTGACCTTCTCCTTGTTCAGCCTGGTGAGCGGGACGTCAGTGTGCATGACGATAGAGTCATCTATTACAAGTGTATCAGGTGTGTTGTTTAGCCTTAAGGGCTGTGACTGTTCGGCACACTGGCTTTGTGAGCTATGTGTTGCACGTGTTTTGTTTTGGGGTAGCGGTTGCTTGGGTGTCTGCTTTGGAGGTCTCTGCTGCTTAGGCTGATTTTTATTTAGAGCCTCCAAGTATGTTTTTGTGTGTTTATGTGTTTGGTTTGCTGTCGTGGTAGGTCTATGTGAGACTGGAATTGTAGTGAGTGTGGTTTCCTTCTCCTCCTGACTGGTTACGCCAGTACTGAGTTCAGAGAGCTTAGCCTCCAATTTGGCTATATAGTTGCATCTCTCACATGTTGGAATTTGTTGGGAGGAGGAGAGGGTTGTCTGTGTACATGAGGCAGTTGTAACAATGCCTCAAGATTCCCAGATTCACCAGCTGGACTGGAGAGGAGATTGACAACTGACCTTTTGACATGCTAGAATAGTATTGGGAATTCTTTTATAATTGAAAAAAGGGCCAATGGGGAACAAGGTACTCAAGGGGAGTTTGTGAGGGTGTACTGCTTTTAATTTTTTTAGTGCTGACTTATATAATTGCTTTAGTGAGCAAGTGCCAGGTAACTTAAATGCAATGTGTTACAGGTAACTTAAATGCAAAAACGACAAACAGTAACTTTCTTTCAAGTGAAACAAGGAAATAAGTACAGTAAGCAATGCAGATATCACTAGGGATCCACAGAAGCGCTGAAAAGCCGCGTTTTAGGTGGAATTAGCTTTTCAGGGAAATAACAAGCAGACAAACAACAAGCATACAAACAAAGCTAGATTCAGCAGGCCTGGATCTAGTCTATGCTACAGCAAACAAGGTGTACCAATTACAGTAAGAAGCAGTTCAAATATGCAGGCACTATAAGCCTTTAACCAGAAATTCCCAGCTCAGAAGGGCAGAGTCCAGCCTCTCCTCCCACAAGAGTGCAGACCACGAACCTTCTTAATGTAAAATAATTGGCCTGAAGCCCAAGTGCTTAAACCAGAACTAATACACTTTTACAATAACAGACACTGAGCCCTCAATCAGCAGTTCCCAACTTAGAAGGATGTAAGCTACCTGTCCTGCCACCACAGTGCAGGCCACAAACCTTCCTAATGTAAAACAACTGGTCTGAAGCCCAAGTGCTTAATCCAAAAGACTTAGAATGATAGCTACACTTTAATCAAGTTACTACCAAGCAGTAATAAATACAATTGAATACTTTAAAGAATGCCTGGATTAGTGCTCAAGTTATACAAACAAAGCTAGATTCAGCAGGCCTGGATCTAGTCTATGCTACAGCAAACAAGGTGTACCAATTTCAGTAAGAAGCAGTTCAAATATGCAGGCACTATAAGCCTTTAACCAGAAATTCCCAGCTCAGAAGGGCAGAGTCCAGCCTCTCCTCCCACAAGAGTGCAGAACACGAACCCTCTTAATGTAAAATAACTGGCCTCAAGCCCAAGTGCTTAAACCAGAATTAATACACTTTTAGAATAACAGACATTGAGCCCTCAATCAGCAGTTTCCAACTTAGAAGGATGTAAGCTACCTGTTCTGCCACTACAGTGCAGACCACAAACCTTCCTAATGTAAAACAACTGGTCTGAAGCCCAAGTGCTTAAACTAAAAGGCTTAGAATGAGATACACCAAGCAGTAATAAATACAATTGAGTACTTTTAAGATGACGCAAAAACAAAATAAAGTAGGAAGAAACACAAATACAGTAAAGGCAGATAATTTTTTTTTTTTTTTTTTTTTTTTTTTTTTTTTGTGGAAAGAGAGAAAGGAATAGCAGAAACTAATGTCTTAACTACAATAGTTATATTTAGCATAATGACTATACCTTGTTTGTAGTAATACAACTGATATGCACACAATGATGATGCCATGTATCTATATTCTGTAATTCTAATTGTAAACAGTAACTATCAAATGTCTTGGGTCATAGCTATAAAGAGTCCTTGGACCAGACCACTTACCCATTAAAAAATAAAATAAATTAATGTTCATTGCCCACTGTATGGTAATATGTCCTTATCATCCCATTCTAAAAAGAAGTGCAAAGAATTAAACTGGGCATTACCATGAAAACTCTGTCCTTAACATCCTGGCTAAGGTTTTGAGCAGAATTATCTTAAAACAGCTAGCAGAACAGTAGGACCTGTATGGTTTATTTAAATATAGCTAATTTGGGTTATTAAAAAGGCATACAGACCAAATTATTCAATGTACTTGACTACATCCTCAGAAACACGGACAAGGGGCAAGTCACGAGTACAATTTGCTTGACCAAACCACAACTTTCAATAATTTAAATTGTACACTTCTATAAAAAATGGTTGGTGCTACTTTCAAAGTCCATTGTTTTGTCTAATTATTAACCATCAGATAATTAGGATCAGCTGTAATGATACACCATTAGATATCTTTCCCAACAGCAGGAATGAGGGTAAATAGCTGGCACTATCCCTGCCATGTTTTCTGTGTTTGTCTACAGAGTAAGGCAGTCAGCCGGTAGGAGTAAAACTTCACTCATTCAATCCTGAGCAGCAGAGAGTTAACTAATCTCCTTGCTTTCTGACGTCCTCCACGCCAGAAAAACATTTGCCTCTTGACAGCTTTTCTCCAAAATCCTGTACTGAAAACACTTCACAAGATTTGCAATATCTGATAAACAATGGGCTTTACAAAAATGTAAAATATGAATGATTTTCAGTAGACAGTGGGCTACACCCTGGTATTAGCATCAGAGATGTGTCTCAAGATGCTGATTTTATATTGAAGATTTATGAAAGAAGGCATAGTGATGATACTTTCTTTCAAAGACTATGACTGTCCACAACCACTTGCAGGCTGCCTTCAGACAACTAGAAAGATGGCCACACAATAATATTTTGTTAATCAAGTCAAGTAAGATAGAACTTGTCATTACGGGGGCTGGTAACTAGGTAATCACAGGGAAGATCACCAAAGTATCTGCACCAATCATGGGGATTTTTCATAGGTGGTTTGTACACCAGAATACTTATATGTGATTCTTTAAGAACAACTGGACCTCTCAGCCCACACTAAAAAACATTTACCAAACTATTGTTTCACTTCCAATGTCCAAGATTAAAGGCTTTCACAAAGGTTGTGCCAAAATCTTAAAACATGAAACAGGATTGCAACAGTCATTCTACATTCAGGACATAATAACTTCAGATGTCTTCATGTAAATAGGCAAATGGATTATTGACCTTTTAGCATCAATTAAACTTGGGATACATTCTTAATTTTATTGAATTTTACCTGATGTTAGAGGCAATTATTGTAAACAAAAAATAAAAGTAGAAATAGTAATTAATTACACTTTGAAGGATTGCTCCATTATTGGCTTTGGAAATGCAGACAACTCAGGCTTCATTGCTGGTAAAGAATATATAAGGTCCTAGGTCACACTTCACATATTCAGGCAGGGAAGGGATTACTGGCTCAACACTTCACAACATACTTTAGCATTCAGTTAAATGGGCATTTGTTTTAATAAGGCCATTCATCTACAGGATCACACTTAGACAACCAGGTGCTAAACTTCACATTAATCACTGCAAGGTGCCTTAATAATGATGTATTTCTTTTATGACAGGACAAACTACTGAAAAGTGATAATACCACTGGAGGAGTTACTGGATTACTGAAACCTGGTACAAGGAGACAGATTGATATGAAACCTCTCTATATTTCAAGATTTATTACAAGTAACATAAAAGGTGGTAGGGACAGCAGCAGTGTTGGTGGTACTGTTAAGGTTAACACTTGAAGAATGGTAGAGGTGATGGCACTCGATGTATAATACTCTAAGAGCAGTGGTAGTGGTGGCAGTCTCAGTGTATAATGATCTGTGAGTGGTAGTGGTGGTGGCACTCTCATTGTAAAATGCTCTAAGAGAGGTTGTGATGGTGGCACTCAAGGTCTAACCTTCTAAAAGTGGTCGTGGTGGTGGCACTCAATGTCTAACACTCTAAGTGTGGTAGTGGTGATGGCATTCAATGTCTAACCCTCTAAAAGCGGTAGCGGTGATACCACTCAATGTCTAACACTTTAGGAGTAGTAGTGTTGGTGGCAGTGTATGACTGGTAGTGGTGGTGGCATTCTCAATGTATAACAATCTAAGAGTATATTGGTGGCACTCAATGTCTAATGCTCTAAGAATGGTAGTGGTGATGGCACTCTTAATGTCTAATGCTCTAGGAGTAGTAGTGTTTATGGCGCTCTAAGAGTGGTAGTGGTGGTGGCATTCTCAGTGTATTACAATCTAAGAGCGGTGGCAGTGGTGACACTCTTAATATCTAACACTCTAAGAAGGTAGTAGTGGTGGTACTCAATGTATAATACTCTAAGAGCGGTAATAGTGGTGGCACTCAATGTATAACACTCTAGGAGTGGTAGTGTTGATGGCACTCTTAATGTATAACATTCTAAGAGTGGTAATAGTGGTGGCACTCAATGTATAACACTCTAAGAGTGGTAATAGTGGTGGCACTCAATGTATAACACTCTAGGAGTGGTAGTGTTGATGGCACTCTTAATGTATAACACTCTAAGAGTGGTAATAGTGGTGGCATTCAATGTATAACACTCTAAGAGTGGTAATAGTGGTGGCACTCAATGTATAACACTCTAAGAGTGGTAGTGGTGGTGGCATTCTCAATGTATTACAATCTAAGAGCGATGGTGGTGGTGGTGGCACTCAATGTCTAACACTCTAAGAGAGACAGTGGTACTGATATCAGTTGAATTTCAACCCAAGACTGAGAGTGCTGTAGCAACTTTGCCTGTATGCAGGCCTTCCATAACTGATATACTGATCTACAGACCTTCTGACAATCCCTTTAGTGATTTAGTTAAGTTGATTGACTTTCTGAACTCACTAGTTAGGAATAATAATGTCTTAATAGATGATTTAAACTTACCTTATACTATCTGGATAGGTCATCACTGATCCATCCAGTTCTTTACAAAAAAATCTGAATTTAAGTTGTAGTTTTTAAAAATAACAGTTTAGGCCATTTCATAGCATATTTGTGTGCTACATGTGTGGATGTCTTATGCAGACATTGTATCTATTCACTTATCTGTTTTGAAGCTACCAGGGATAAAAGTAAAGCCATCCTGGGATCAAAAATTCAATGAATGCATCTTTAGTTTTCAACAACTTTCTTAGACACTTTGTGGGGTTTCCTTTGTGGTATTATAGTATAAATTCATAGGAAGGTATATTATACCTTCATTTCACATTAGACATTTGATATATTTGTTACTGTCTTTTTGATTTTGTTTTTTTTGTTTTTTTGCTGAGTGCTGTTTTAAGGGTGTGAACTGCTAAGAATTTGCAGTATGGCTACTTCATAGAGGTTCATAGATTAGTACTAGGCTAACTGCCCTTGGAAGACATTTTAAGCCTAGCCAATTATCCTTTGCGAGACTCAAACCCTGCACTTTGTGTTTGTAAGGCAAACACTTTAACCATTAGGCCAGCCTCCCAACCCTCTTTGGTATTAAGTTGATGCTTAGTTAGCAAAGCAGTTGTAGTGTTGTCCTGGGAATGGAAAACAAACTTCCGTATGGTGTTTTACTCTTTCACAACAAGTTATTTTTGTGATGAGGAAGTCTGTGGTTTGGAGTGGTACGAAGACTCATGCTTGATATGACCAATAACAAACCGCATACAGCTCTGTATGAGAAGAACGTTTTTTTCTTATTACAAACAGGACATTATCATGCTACCAGTTTTAGCAAATGAATATATTTCCCCACTCCCCCTCTTAGGAAGAAATATTAGTATCAGCCAGTTTAATCAAACTCATTCAGCAGGGAAACTAGACCCTCCAACAGGATGCTCCGCTTCACAAACTCTTCTCCCTGCCTAGAATTGCAGACAGTACTCTGCTGACTTCAAAAAAGGATCTGTTACATGAACTAAATGTCAAGTCAGTGTTACATGTGTTCGAGAGAGGACTCAAGAAGATAGCCAGCTTAAAAAGATGTATATTATTCACAGTATTTGCATGTTAAATGCTGTGTTATGAATGTGCAAACAGTTATGTCACAGGTTATGCAGATTTCTACAAAGACATCTGTCATGTAAAAAGGAGCAGTCCAGGGATCAGTGCTGTAGTTGTCTTACAAATACATTTTCTAGCAAAAAATATTCACAATACAGACAGAAAACTATAGTCTCTACAATCCTTAGAAGAGGGTTATTTCTGATGCTAGTCAGTGGAAAAATGAGTCACTGTAAATGGAATGTAAGCGGCATTAGTCAGAGGGTATGAGTTTCAGGCATTTTCTACTCAACTTTTTGCATCTTTTATGAATGAATTATGAATATTAGCAATCAAAAAAAAAAATTTATTAGACAAGCACACACACAGACCATGTACTTCCCTGATACACAATTAATTATTTCCCCAAGCAACATCCTCATTAGTATGTCCAGGTATACATGCATCTAAATAAAATGTTTTACCAAACAAGCCTTCAGTAACATTTCCTAGTATGTACTACCACCAGCATGAACACTTCACCCAAGCAACCCCTTCAGTAGAATGTTGAGGAATGCACAATCACCAAACCTAAACGCTTACCCAAATGAAACGCATGTAACATTTCCTAGTATGTACAGCCACCAAAATGAAGAATTCACCCAAGTGAGCCCTTCAATATAATATATGCACAGGCACCAGAATGAAAGATTTTCCCTAAACAACCATTCAGTAAAATTTCCTCCTATGTACAAGCACCAACAGGAAAATCAACCAAAATATAATTTCTCTTGGATGGTTGAAGGGTATGTGCAGTCATCAGTAAAATTATAAAAAATGGACGTAGGACATGTACCATTCCTTTCTTCAAAATTTTAAGTCACCCCAATTCATATCTCATTTATGACAGACTTGCTGTAGTAATCACCACTGGTGCAAAAAAAAACATTTGGTGGGGTTGCTGCCCGTCACCTGACTCACAAGATATTCCCATTCACAACAGCAACATGGATTTCTCACTCTGCTTAGACGTTTCTAAAAATTGTTGAACACTAAGACATGTTACCTAGTCTAGATAGCTTGTCTTCTGATAGAAGACATACTTTACCAGTGATTCAGTACAACATAGCCAGCTCCCAGGATGACAAAATGGCCAGATGGATTAGCCAACCATGCAACATCTTTTCTGTGACACTAAAATGTTGATGTATGCACAAGCACCAACATGAAGCATTTCCCTGAACTACCCTTCAGCAATAGCTCCTAGTGTCTGCAATCACCAACATGAAGCATTCACACAAGCGACCCCACGTTTCATAAGCAATACAATGCATCTATGAGAAACACCATCTTGGTTACCTGTCTAGAGGTTAAAAAAAAAAAGACAAAAAATAAATAATAAATAAAAACATACACAGAATTTGCCAGGCCAAATAAACGAGGCAAAGAAATCTCAACATTATGTGAAAATATGTACAGCTGAGATGCCTCCAGCTCTCACGCAGAGCAAATGCTTCTCATAAAGCAAGAAGGATTTGATGTCAATATCGCATCCAACTGACAACATCCGCTGGATAATGAAGAAAAACAAGAGTGCAAGAAAATATAATAAATATATATATAAAACATTGGACTGTGTCAACTAAAAAGAGCTGTGGGTAGTCTCTTAGAAGCCAGGTCACAATATATGCCTTGAATCTGTACCCCAAATAATTTATATTTATATGCTGAACATATCATCAGAAATAATAGGTTGTTTCACCAACTACCTACTATAGTCATCAGCACAACAAAATAAATTCTCAACAATGACACATCACTGTCTTATGCAAAGCTCTGCATTTATAAACTACTTTGCTAACCAAAAAATTGAGCTGGCCCATGGACTCTTTCAGCAATATTCTAAGCAACAAAAATGAAGGTAAATGTTAGACAACTACATGTACATGTAGCCAATCAAGCAACATGTTTTTGGAAGGTGGGAGGAAACCAAACATCCTGGAGAAAATAAAAAAACCTGAATATATATTGGCGAACATAAAAAGTTCATAGGCTCAGTGAGTGGAGGTGAGCACAGACCCTGGAGCCTAAAGCAAACATTTTACAACTGAGTCACCATATCCTGAAAGAGTTCTGTTACCAAGTGGCATAAGGCAAGTTTTAGGACTTGAGAAAAACTGGCATAAATATCAGCCTCAATGCCCTACAGTTAGCAATATGCTTATAGCTGCTTGATTGAAGTAAGAAAACAATACAGGATCAAGACATATAAAAAAAAAAACTACAAAATAAATGATACTCCCTTGTTATAAACAGTTTCTACAGCTTTGTCATCAAGTCATACTCTGAAGTGTAAGTGGTTTAAACACAGAGGGAAAGAAAACTGACAGCTTAGAATTACCCCTTCAATTACAGTAATTTCAGAGTTTATAGCAAGAAGAGCGGGACAATGGCATCCCTAGTTGACACAATCCCTTTGTTTATATACAGTGCAATACGGTTTTCTTACAACAGGCACATGTTAGTCAAATGAATGAATGAACTAAAAATGAACTACAAATATAAATATATGATTATAGAACAAAGATGAAAAAAAAATAAATTACACCCAATGTTTTATCCAACTCCTACTCTTTAATTACAACATAAACCTATCTGGAAATATAGCATACAGGATTAAAAGGTTAGAGTTGCTAACAATCAAATGGGCCTAATGGATTTATTTAACTAACCTAAAATAAAAACACAGTTCTGCCTACTCTAACAACAAATACATGGGACCTTGCCAGGTTATGTGATAAGCTGATCCACAGTCTAGAAATATGTGAAGTTTCTCATTTAAAATTATCTACATACGCAAAAAAAAAAAAAAAAAACATACCATCAGCAAGTAAGCTGCTCGTCTTTAACCTATTTATTGCACCTGATCTATACATATATATATATATATATTACAGTATGGTTGTTACCTGTTCTGCTTATTGATGTATGCATGTTAATGCTACATCAATGCTGGGCTACGCAGTTGTAGTTGGTGTAACTTTTGTTACTGTGATTATCTGTTGAGCTTGTCTCCTGTGGGCTCTGCTGAAAAGTGACACTTAGCACAACCACATTATCTTAGTCAACATCATTACCGGACCGGTAGAAAACAATCATTAGCGGACCGGAGTTCCACTGTGGCAACCCCTAAATGGGAAAAGCCGAAAGACACAACAACAACATCCCTCAGGAAACGTCTGCTAACACAAACCCTTTTACTCCTCTAACTTTTTAGGTTTATAAGAGCAATATTTAATATTTACAAGTTAACTGCTATTGGAACATCTGTTCAACCATCCTTCTAAAAAAATATATATCAGTACCCATTAGACTATTCTAAATACTCGGTGAAGTCTCATCCTAATCTACTCAACCCAGCAGTGCACTGTTCCGGAGTACATACACACTTGCTATAATGAGGTAACTGCTATTGGAACGTCTGTTCAACCCTCCTTCAAAAAAATAAAATCAGTATGATCCATAACCACTCACAAACACTATTATAAATTACAAAAAACACATTCATCACAAAACAGCAGCAGTTACTTAAAAAAAAACAAAGAAAAGCAATCGCAACGGTCTACAGCAATCCTGTTAATGGCATTTGTTCCTTCAGCAAACGCAACATATCATTTCTGCTCTTTTAGCGGGAGGGTTTTTTTGTATATAGAAAGATGGGATGAAGAGAAGGATTGCAGGTCCAACGGCTTCTATTCTTGCTGAAATACTATTTGAAAACTTGTGCTGCTGTTTATTTTTTATTTTATTAAATTGCAATTTATACTGGAATCTGAGCCAATGGAGTTTTTACTGAGAAAACTGGCTTAGATTTTGCCTGTTGAGCTAATTATCTTCTAGATTTCTACGGAGGTAAACAGCATCTTCGTCAGGAGATGGGGACTTTTTTGTGGTTTCTAAGGAGCCCGAGAAGTGTTGGATATAGAAGTAATAAGAAAAGCCTTAGAAACATCACATTTCAGAAGCGGCTGAAATGAGTAAGGGGTGGGGATCTTACTGGAATTGATGCCTCAGGCGTCACATAAAAATATGTGAACTTTCCAAATTATTAGGGGGGGGGGAGTGTCAAACAGTGACAACTAAGTAACCAAAACACTCACTCAATTTGCATCAGCACTATATCTTCCACCAAGCGACTGCTGCACTCAACTTCGTATTTATGCTGAAATTGTAGTACCGTTCCCATTACCTTTACACAAACTAGATTTAGCTGTGTGTAGAAATTGAATCCTACAAAAACTCAATTTTAGTTGCAACTGTCTACAGCAATCCTGTTAACGGCATTCGTTTCTTCGGCAAACGCAACATATTTGTGCTCTTTAGTGGGAGGGTTTTTTTGTAGATAGCCTTAGAAACATCACATTTCAGAACTGGCTGAAATAAGTAAATGGAGGGGGTCTTACTGGAATTCACGCCTCAGGCATCACTTAAAAATACAACGGTCAATAGAAAGTCGTTGAGTTATATGAAATGGCTGGATAAACAATATGTTATAAGTAGTGGACTGGTGATGCATTAGTTATAGAGAGTTTAGTAGTTTAAAACAAAAGAAAATTAGGATGGGGGTGGAGCAAGTGGTGGCTTGGATTGCAAGAATCCAATTGGCTGCCACCACTTGCTCTATCAAGAACCTTTTACACGGAATTTGTAGCAAAAGTTTAATGTGAACTTAATGTAAAAACACACTGAATCGTAACTATATAATGTAATTTACATGTTCAGTTACGATTTCAGTGCGTTTTACATTAAGCTCAACTACAAATCTTCACTACAGTTTCTCACACTTCAGGAAGTACTCGGGGCTAACAGCTTGAAATTAGTATCTTCTCATGGCGCGCTCGGTGTTAAGCACAGAGGCGCCATGAGAAGGTACTCGGGGTTAATGAGTTAATGAGGTATTTCTGCGGCCTTTCCAGTTGTTGCAGATGTCTTGAGAGGTACATACCAAATGGGGCATTGTATTCTATAATGGGTCTAATGAGGGATGAGTACAGTGGGACAATGATCTCCTTTTTTCTGGATGAAAAGCCCTTAGTGATGAGGTGTGCCACATAGAAGGATTTCCTGACTGTTGTGGTGATGTGGTTATTGGAGGTGAGACCACTGTCCACCTGTGTCCCTAAGTCTCTTATCACACTTTTGATGTTTAGTGTACTGCCACCTATGTGGTAATTCACAGGTACATGTTTTTTCCCAAAGGAGATAACTATACATTTATTGGCATTGAGCTTGAGCCCATGGCTCTGGCACCAAGCATCTGGCTCTGTAAGGCCCGAGTCTCAACATCATTTGCGGATTCAATAATGGCTCCCAGTTTGCAGTCATCTGCAAACTTTGTTAGCCAGAGTCCCTTAGTCTTGGCCTGTACTTCAGAGAAGTAGATGCCAAACAAGAGAGGTCCCAGGACTGAACCCTGAGGTACTCCACTTGTCACTTGTCTGGAGCTGGATTTGGAGTCAGCTACTTTTACAGTGTGGGTTCTGTCAGTAAGCCAGTTGGCAACCCATCGAGTGACGTAGGGATTAATGCCCAGCTTAGTAAGTTTATCTATGATTCCAGAGTCGGGGATCTTGTCAAAGGCCTTGGCGAGGTCCAGGTAGGCTGTGTGGACTGCCTTACCCTCATCCACGGCTCTGGAGACTGATTTGAAGAAGTCAATCAGGTTCAGGAGACAAGATCGGCCCTTCACGAACCCAAACTGGGTGGGGTCTAGTGTTTTAAGGTTGACAATGTCTTTGTTTATAAGTTCCATGATAATTCGCTCCATGGCCTTGCAGATCAGGCTTGTCAGACTGATGGGGCGGTAGTTCCCTGGATCCAAGGTGGATCCCCCTTGTGGAGTGGGATAACTGTAGCTGTGCGCCACTCAGTGGGCATGAAGCCTGAGGTGAGGGTATGATTAAACATGACACTTAGGTGAGGTGCCAGTTCATTTTGTAGTTCATGTAGTACACAGCCCAGGATGTCATCTGGTCCCATGGATGCTGTATTCCTAGCTTTGGAGAGTGCGTTTTTTACCTGTGTGGCCGTTATTACCAGAATTTGGCAATCTTTTGGTATTGAGATGGGCCATTTAGGGGTTGAGAGGGGGTGAAGTTGGCACTGAATCGATCTGCCAGGATATTGGCAATATCCTTGGGATCAGTATATTTAATGCCATTCTGTTGTAGCTCAGAGCAGATCTGAGCATTGCCATTTAGATTCTTGACATAGTTATAGAATGCCTTGTGGTCATCTTTGGAATCTTTGGCAATTTTATTTTCGTAACTAGCTTTGGAGGATTTTATGAGGGTTCTCAGCTTCTTACTGAGGCTGGTAAGGGAGTTTTTTGCATCCTGGGATTTTCCTCTTTTCTGCAACAGTTTCTTCCTTTTGTTGTAAAGTTTGTTTATGGCAGTGGACCACCAGATTGGCTTCCTTTTTTTGGAGGAGAGCATATTGGTTCTATTTGGAATGGCACAATTCATGCATGACTGGATGTACTCGTACAGTGCCTTAGTGTAGGACTCAGCAGTCAAACTTTCAGTTCCCGTCTGCATGGGTGTCATGAAGTTTATAACTTCTGACTTGAGTAGCATGAAGTTGGCTTTGGAGAAGTTTTTTTATGGAGGTTTCCTTACTGGGGGGTGGGGGTGGGATGTGAATGTTAAGGGTGATTAGCTTATGGTCTGATCTGACCAACGAGGGGGTGACCATAGGTGTGAAGCATCAATTTCCCATGTTGATAATGACCAGGTCTAGGATATTGGAGCCCCTGTTGGGACTATGGATTAATTGATCCAGGGCATTGGAATTTATGAATTCCAAGAACCGTTGGGCAAAGGTGTTGGTACATGAGTAGTTTTCCCAGTTAATGGCATGGTAGTTGAAATCACCCAGTATTAGGGTGTTTGGCTGCAAGGGAGCCCGCAGGATTTTTTGCAGGGGGGTGCAAACCCAGAGCCCCACCCACATAGCTCACCCCGCCCCCTGCCAACACAGCCCCGCCCAAGTCCACCCACCCCAAGCCCCGCCCACACAGCCATTCCAGTGTCCCATTACTTGGCTATTTCTCCCCATTTACTGTAGACACTGTTCAAATCTGTGTGCATACTGTGTTATGCTTTAGTTCTACAATGATAACAGGCAGTTGGATTTAATTTACAACTTTTATTTCAAACATTATAGCCCAAACGCTGAGACATTTACTAAACCTAAACAAAGCAATAGTCTTACAATGAAAACAGACTTGGCATTAAAGCTTCTCTACTTTTGAAACTCACATTCAATGAAACGGCATTGAAACCCACATTCAGAGAAAATGCATCTGGCCAGTGGCAGGTTATTTACCTTTGAACTGTTTAAGCAATAGGCTCCTTGCACACCGTTAGGGCCATGCAAAAGTTATTTGATTTACCTGATTGTATTAATTATAATATATATTATATATATAATATATATATATATAATTGAATTATATCCCTTGTATTACACAGCAACACTTGTTTGAGTGTCGCTGCCGAAGTAAAAGTAATCTGAATAATTCCACATTAAAGATATCTGAAACTAATGAAGATGTTGTTGCTAGAAAACTGTATATTTCAGTGTTTCATCTATAAATTCAGTGCCTGCTGCCGTCAAAGAATAAATTGCCTATGTTAAATTAAAAAAATGGTAAGCTGGTATATTGCAATAGAAAATGGATGACGAGCTGAAAAACAGGTTCATAGTTATTAGGCATCTCATCCAAAGGAGGACATCCTGAGGACTGCAGCATACAAATGTATATGCTGTAGGAATAGAACCTCAAGCCTTTACATTAAGATGCAAGTATTCTACTTGTGGTGCTACTAACAGCTTTAAAACTTTATACCACAATAGAGATACCATTTGCTAAACAAAATGGTTGCACATTGTAAATAGACTTGGCATGAGCAGCAGTGAACTTCGCTTCCCTTAAAACTCACAGTTCCTTGAAAATGCACTTGAAAATTCCACCTGCTAACTCTAACTTGGGCATTTCACTTTCTCTCTCTCTTACAAAGATACCACACCCTTCAAGGCCTCACCCTTAGTGCAAGAAATCTTGACAAAGCCTAAAATAAATAGGGACAGATTATAAATATGGCTCTCAGAAACTTAGAAAATTGCAAGAGTAACAGGATTTCTGTTAGTATGCATTTTTCTAAATGACATGACATCTAAAACTGAAATGTCTCATTATTTAGCAACTTCAATCCTTTTTAAGAGGAATATGGGGCAAAAATCTGGACAGCTGAGGGGTATGCTACCTCCCTCTTATACACACACCAAATAACTCTGGTCAGACTTGAATTAGTTCTGGGAAGGTTGCACTGGACGGCACCGTGCTTGATCTGAAGTGGGTGAAATCCTGGTAGCTAGTGATTGCAGCTCAGCAATGTGGAGCATTAAAGCATTTTTAGAAGAGCATTGTTTCATCACTACCTATTGTGTTTGCACATAAGCTGTAGTTATTTCAAACATTTGCCTTTTTTTTATTACTACAGAGTACATTTACCCACCAGAGCTATTGTGTTTTGACTTCAGTGTAGAGCTAGTTGTTGCAGGGCTTGGCTTTTAAGTAAGGTAGCAATGCTTATTTACCATATACCATTAAAGCCACCCAACTACAAGTGTACTAACACACAGACACTGGTCTCCAATAAAATGTAATGAGCTTCTGAAAACGCTGTAATCCTGTCCTTTTATTACAAATACTGTCATATGCATTTCAACACCCAAGGCTTATACATTATCTAGCTATGTAAATATTCTCTGCATGACAACAACGAAAAGGCTTTCAATGCTGGCAATTCTTTAACAATATGCTTACTAAAGCTTACTTGCATCTTACAATGTCCGACAAGCTTACTAAAGCTTACTTGCATCTTACAATCTCCGACAAGCTTACCTGATGTTCATTAAACCATGGCTACTTAAACAGAGCAACAGGACACTGTGATAGCATGCAGTTCCTGAATAATAAGAAGCATAAATCAACAATATAAAAATCTGATAGAAAACCAGAACATTTTGCAAAATCAAGGACAGATGAAAAGCCACGGTCGTATTTGTGATCTACCTTGGATGGGGGAATACTCTGCACACTTACTGCATAACTGCTTCTTGCCTTCCTTGGACACATCCCGAGCCACTACAATGGGGGCTGGGGTGCAATAAGTATGTCATAATTTGAAATGTCTCTGGCTGACAGTGATGGCTCTGACACTCCTACCTCTCAACTTCAGAGCAAGAAATCAGGACAAAGCCATACATAGAACTAGAAGTGGGACACAGGCCCAAAAATAAGGCCAATTTTTAAATATTGCTCTTATTAACTTAATAGAACAGGTAGATCCTGCATTAGTACAAATTTTCTGAAGGGTATAAAATCTGAAACTCAAATGTCTGCCATTATTTTCTAACTTCAATCTTTAATGACTTGCCACTAATTTGCCAGAAACCACAATTTTATGAAAAACAGACCAAAATGTGATGCAAAATACCTGTCAAAAAGGGACACCTTTTAATATTAACAGTTAACTTGAAGCAGCTAACAAAATAAGAGCATCCACATGCATTTCTGAAATAAAGGTAATCTATAACTGATCATTACAGTTATAATTGTAAACCCTCCACATTTTCTTCCAAAATTGCCATTTTGGAGGAGGGATTATTAGGGAGAGCAACATTTTGAGCCAGAATTGGGGACAATTGAGATGTTTGGATATTCCTAATCTACAAAGTGATTTGCACGCACCTCTCAACCTCTTAATGCAGGAAATCTGAACAAGGCCAAATATATTGGGGAACATACAAACACTACTAAAAATTGCTCTTGTATAAACTTAGACAGTCTTGCATTAGCATGCATTTTTCTGAAGGTTATGACATCTGAAACTCAGTGTCTGTCATTTAATGGCTTCATTCCTAAATGATTTGCTAGAAAACCACAAATTTTATGAGGAACAAACCAAAAATAAGCAGCAAATATCTATTAATTCTGCAAAGATATGGACAACTGAGAGGTATAGTTCAACCGGGCTGTCTGAGTTTGATACCGCCCTCACAAAATCATGGACAAATGGAGCCTCCCCCCCTGCAGCCATTCCAATGTCCCATTCCTTGGTTATTTTGCCCCATTTACCATAAACACTAATGTGCATACTGCTTTACTTCATGATGATTTAGGATTTCATTTGAAAGTTTTATTTTGCATTTTACAGCACAAACCCTAATACATATCTGTTAAAGCAATGCAGTCTCAATGAAAATAGACCAACATTAAAACTTCTCTGCCCTTGAAACTCACATGCATTGAAACAGCACTGAAACCCACTTTCAGAGAAAATACATTTTGCCAATTGCAAATAATAACTCTGGGCTGTCTTCAAAATCATAGGCCCCTCGAACATAACATACACATGCTCTTTGATACACCTTCCTGACTGTATTACATTATATTCCTTGTACAATACAGTACAGTTGTTAAAGGGCATTTTAAATTTATTGTTTTGAAAATTTTTCCAGTAAACAAAGAAACAAAAAGCATCCACCAATGACAAAATTGCCCAATTCAGAACATTTCCATCATAAAAAGTCTACTCAAGTCCACCAGTATCAGTAAAAAATATACACAATCTCTGTAGTAAAATCCACATTGAAGAAATTTGTAACTAATAGAGGTTGCTGCTAGATCAGTTTGTCTCTACCCAAACAGGAGTGATAAAATCCTGGACTTGGTCCTTAACAATATGGGACAACTTTGGTGTCCACCAACTGCCACTTCCTCCCTAGTTAAACTGGACCACAAATCAGTCACATCCATTAGAAGACTGAAGCCAAAAGCATATTCCAGTACCTCTGTTTTCAGAGATTATGCTAAGGTTAATCTACTAAAACTAAGCGATGGCCTGAATTATGTGGAACCCTTTACTGTCAAATCCTATGCACATGTAAATAGCTGCATATACATATCTATCCCCCTCTGAAGTAAATAGAAAGCCACATTTAAGAATAATTCCATTTAGTCAAACCCACATATAAACAGGTTCTGTAATAAAAGAAAACATATTGTCTGCAAAAATAAATTTAACTCTCAAGATGCTAAGGACACTCTTGCTAAACTTTATAGGGAGCTCGTTACCCTGATCAAATCAATCAGAGGTAAAAAATAACCAACTAGGTGAAGGGTAACCAGAAAACCTTCTAGAAATCTCAGAAACAATTTGCAGCATTGCACAGAAATAATAGTAAATGATTTTAAATTCCTGGTCATAGGCAATTTACAGTACTTTACTACTTAGACAAAGGAGGTAGATGGGAGCAGAAGTCACAATCTGAAAATTAATTAGCAAACATTGCTTTAAATCAATTTCTCTGCAGTTTAAACAACCTAATGTACAGGTTGTTATAGGGAATAAAACAGCACCACATTCAGTTTCTGAAGCAGGTAGGACAAGGGAACTATAACAATGTCATTAGAGCAACTGAGAAGACATACAGGAACATATCTCAGGCTGACCTAGGAACTTAGCAACAGCATAATGCACACCAGCAAATCTATTGAGATACTGAGACCTTTTATTAAAATGCTGTCACTAAAGTCAATGAATGAGTGTGCTGCCTGCAGTAGTTAACAGTCAAAGCACAACCAATTAAGATGTGCTCCATTAATATAGAGTTAGCTATTTGGGCAAATGGCAAAAGTGGTCACCTATATTTGCTCAACAATTCCAGATTATCTCAGAATGCTGAAGTATGTAGTAAAAAAAAGGACTGCATTACATATCATTTAATGCTGTTCAGAAATAGAGCAGATGAACCCAATTTCTTCCAGTACAGGAAACAAAAACACTGGACCGCAAATTTTTGAAAAGAAATAAAATGAAGGAACTGTTATCATTTGTTAAAATAATAGAGACATAACCATCAAATTAGTGATAAAATTACCTCTATAATGGTTTAATTCTCATCAGTTTATGGGGACTGCATTACATATCATTTAATGCTGTTCAGAAATAGAGCAGATGAACCCAATTTCTTCCAGTACAGGAAACAAAAAAACTGGACAACAAATTTTTGAAAAGAAATAAAATGAAGGAACTATGTTATCATTTGTTAAAGTAATAGATACATAACCATCAAATGTGTGATAAAATTACCTCTATAATGGTTTAATTCTCATCAGTTTATGGCTTATAGTGAATGTCTGAGAACACAGTTAGATTAAATAATACATCTGCAGCAATGGAAAACACAAGTATGAATGCAAAAGGAAAAAAACAGATAACGTATACAAGGATAAAGTATTCAACATAGATACAATACAACTCACTCTAGATTATCACTTCAAAATAAGGAGGGATGTTCCAACAGTTCCCATTTTAAGGAGTTCCAAATCTTGTTAAAGGGTTGCATATTAGGGTCATCAACCATCTAGTTCAAACCCAGAATTCTCTGCAGCACATAATATACAACAATCATATTACATGCGGCTTGCTACCAGACTGATAAAGCATGAGACAGCTCTAATATGATCCTTACAGGGCACTAAAAGGTCCCTATAGCTAATAATTTTAATATTACACATATTTTTGTGTCCACAGAAATAAACCTACCTTACATTCACCTGGATTCCACATGTTGATTAGTTTCCTTTCAATATCCCTTTTTCACTTCCAAATGGGTCACTATCTGTCCACTATCTATTGTTCTATCAGGTAATGGTAAACACTGCCTGCACCTTCTGCAATGGTGTAGACAGCTGTAAAGCACAAATTGCGAGCACTGGCTCTGACAGAGACTTCAGCACATGCTGTTGCCATTCCTTACATATCTTCTGTTACGTAAAGTACAAATCTTGGCACTGGAAATGGGCAAGCATAACAGCATACTGCCACGTTTTTATAATTGTCAGTATACATACACAAATACATAGACTATAATGAGTGCATAGACACTCCAATATATAGACTAAAGTGAGTGCATAGATACACAAATGTGTGTCTGTATGTGCATGTGCGTCGTACTGTGGCCCCTAGTGACCGGTATGGGGTGGTATGGATGAGGAAGAACCCATGCATTTATCCTGAATGAGACCACCACCCACACTATTCCTATAAAAAGGAAGGGCTATGTAGAAAAAAGTTACTGTAGGGAGGTCTACTGAAGAGACAGTAGCTAATGTAAAAGATAAGGAGACTCATTGTGAGAGATGGTAGCCACAGAGCTTCCTTCTATTGTCATGCAAAAATCAGGAACTATTGGAGTATATTAGACAGAAATTTATTGGAAACAATCTGATTGGGAAATATCTGTAGATATACTTGGAGAATTAGCAGAACTGCATTTATGGCACTTACAAGGATGTATCTATGCTTGCAGAACTAGAAAACTCATCTTGATTCAAGTTGGGGAGGGGGAACAAGAACTTTAAAACATTTTTGAATGACTATGAAGTAGAGCTATGTTAGTTTTCATAAGGTGTTAACTCATTGCAAATAAACCACACAAAAACTAAATATTTTCCAGTGTGCATTAAATAATACCCTTTTTTAGTAGGCAAAGATTGGTCTAAAATATACCAGACTAAAATCTTTTGAGCTCCTGCATTTCTGCTTGTAGTGTTAATTTTAAGTGAATTGGTTCCTTATTGTAAAACTGCTGCTGTGTGTTACCATGTCCACCTGCAAAGACCAAGAAATTAGTGTATCCTGCTACCTTTTTCATTAAATATTATTTCTGCCATCAATAACAATTTAATAGTATATTTCTAAGTTACTGTACCAACAAAATGACACGTAGGTCTGCTTCCGCATACTACTCGGCCGGCTTACTGTAAGTAACGCAACTAAAAACCATTTAAGTTGCATGGTGAGCAAAGAATCTCTGTAAACATACAGTATACTACTGAAAAGTACATATTATGTTGCCACACACCTACCTGTCATTTGTACATTCATCCGTGAAATCCAGTCCAAACATCTTCTTTTGTAATTCAAACTTCACTTGGGCGCAAAAGATGAAGACGTAAAACATCAAGTCGCACAGATGCAAAAGCGTTTGTGTGACTAAGGGCATTCTTAAAGAAGAACGCCCTAAAAAAATGTTTTTTTAAATTAAAATAAGATTAATCTACCATTACCAGCTAGACGATTCCATGGGGGTGCAAGTGCACTCCCTTGCACCTGCCTGTGGGCGCCCTTGTTTGGCTGTATATTAATATTTTCCAGTATGTTTAGAAAGGTGCAGTGAGAATCTTGGGGCATGATGCAGGATCTGTAGCAAGCTACAATTTTTATTGCAGTCTTACCTATTGTTAGTTGCACCTGGAGAATATCAGACGCACTGTGTTAGGCAACTAACCTGGTGGTGTGAATATCCTTGGTAAATATGGACACTCCTCCACCTTTAGTGTTTCGATCCTAGTTTGGTGGCTGAAAAGTGTGGTAAGAGTTGTAGCCTGGTATTGCAGGGGTGCTCTCTGGAGCCTTGAACCAGGTCTCAGTTAGTGTACAGATATCCATGTCCTCCATTTTTATGAGTGCCTCGAGACAGTGCATTTTGAGGTTTAGACTTCTAGCATTGAGTAGCATTACCTTCAGATTTTTCATGCTTGTACCTGTTACGGTGGTGGTTTTGTCCTTTGAACTTTGCCTAAAAAAGGCACTATAGGGATGACAAGAGCCTTTGCCAGTAACCTTAATCCCAGGGGCGACAGGTGCAGACCATCTCTGGCAAAGCATCGTGGTCTGTCGATCATGTTGTTCCAGGCAGACAGATACTGGATCCCCTTTGAATGACACCAGAAGCTTAGCCAGTTGTTGAAATCAATCATTTTGTCCTTATATTGTGGTATCATTCTGGGTGAAGGCAGGCTGCTACTCAGGGCTAGGGTCATACCTGCCTGGACCACATGATCCGAGAGCTCTTCCATGTCTCTTTTCATGTTGTCCAGGGAGGTACGTCTCAAGTCATTTCACTCCAACATGGACAATGACAGAGTCATATTTGTACTTGTTGTGGAGTGACTTGATTGCATGAGTTATGTGGCGGATCCTGGCACCCGACAGGCAGCTCACTGTAATTTTCTCCTTGTTCAGCCTGGTGAGTGGGGCATCAGTGTGCCTGACTATAGAGTCACCTATGACTAAAGTGTTAGGTAGATTGTCCTGCCTTAAAGGCTGTTGCTGGGTGGCACACTGGTGTTGTGAGCTATGTGACTCTTTGGTTGTGATTGGTGTTTATTTACGTTTCAGCTTAGGAGGTCCTTGTTGCTTGGCTCTTTGATATGCAATAGTTCTTCAAGCCTATGAATAACACAGGGTTAGGGTGGGGTGGGGGTGGGGAAAGGGGTGGGGGTAGGGATAGGGGTAGGGAATGGGGTGGGGGTAGGTGTAGGGGTAGTGGAAGGGTCATCATTGGGGATTCTACTTCTACTACTGCAGAACAGCAACATTTGGCAGCACTAGCTTATCCAGGTTATCCTGGATAATCTGTGTCATTGATTGGTCAAAATTAAATAGATTATGTCATTTTCAGGGCAGTTATATGCATTTTGCTAACTTCTGATTTGTAGTTTTACAGTTTTTAGGTTCATAGGTTCATAGATGGGTACTAGGCTATCTGCCCGAAGGCATTTATAAGCCTAGCTAGAAAGTGTTGGCTTTCACCACCCCCTTAGATTAGTTCCCTGTGCCTCTGTCCAGCAGAGCCACTGAAGTGATCCCCAAGGTAAACTTTCTGTTTCCCATCCACTCGTCAAGATTTCTTTTGAAGAGTGTTAGCGAGGAGCTCTGCCTGATGTAGATTGGGATCTTGTTCCAAAGCATGGGAAGTCTCTGGGACAGAAATCTATCCCTCCAGCATGTCCTATTTACTGTTGTGGTGAGGTTTAGATCCCTAGAGCGTGTGGCTCGCGGGGATAAGGTTTTCTTTAGGTGGAGCATGTCCATCAATTCTGGGTTGGACATGGCCTTGTATGTCAGGCAGAGGTCACCTCTGAGTAGGCGGTATGCAACCGAGTACAGCTGTAATTTCTTCAGTCAAGCTGCATAGGGCATCTGTTTGAGGCCAGTGATCCTCTTGGTGAGGTACTTCTGTGGTCTTTCCAGCTGTTGCAGGTGTCTTGTAAGGTGCATCCCAAATGGGGCATTGTACTTTATGATGGGTCTGATGAGTGATGAGTAGAGGGGCACAATGACCTCTTTTGATCTGGATGCGAACCCTTTTGTGATTAGGTGGGTCACGTAGAAGGATTTTCTAACCACTTTGGCAATGTGATTATCAAAGGTGAGATTACTATCTACTTGGGTCCCCAGATCCCCTATTACATCTTCCGTATTTAGGAGACTACCACCTATGTGGTAGTTTGTGGGTACTTTGTTTTTTCCAAAGGGGATGACTATGCACTTTTTGGCATTTAGCTTGAGGCCATGATTTTGACACCAGGTATCCATCTCAGTGAGACCCTTTTGGAGGATGTCTGTATCAGCCGGAGAGTCAATTATAGCCACTAGTTTGCAGTCATCTGCGAACTTGGTCAGCGATAGTCCTCCTGTGCTTGCCTGTACCTCTGAGAAGTATATGCCGAACAGGAGGGGTCCTAGGACTGAGCCCTGGGGAACTCCACTTGTAATCAATTTAGAGTCGGACCTAGCTCCCACAACTCTCACCATGTGGGTTCTGTCCGTGAGCCAGTTGTCAACCCATCTTGTGACATAGGGGTTTATGTTCAGGCTGATGAGCTTGTCTATAATACCAGAATGGGGAATGGTGTTGAAGGCCTTTGCAAGGTCTAGGTAGGCTGTGTGTACCAACTTTCCTTCATCTATACCCTTGGTAACTGTCTCAAAGAAGTCCACCAGGTTTAGGAAGCATGATCTGCCCTTAACAAAGCCGAACTGGGTAGGGTCCAGTGTTTGGAGGTTTCCAATGTCTCTGTTAATGAGTTCCATGATGATGCACTCCATAACCTTGCAAATCAAGCTAGTCAGGCTTATAGGGCGATAGTTCCCAGGGTCTGTTGTGGCTCCATCTTTGTGGAGTGGAATAACTGCTGTTGTGCGCCACTCTATGGGTATGTAGCCTGTGGAGAGGCTGAGTTTGAACAGTGTGTTTAGGTGAGGGGTTAGTTCATCTTTGAGCTCATATAGAAAGCAGCCTGGGACACCGTCCAGTCCCATTGATGCTGTGTTTTTGGCTTTGGAGAGGGCTGTTTTGACCTGAGTGTCTGTGATTTTAGGGACTCTACATTCTTCTGGTATGGTTATGGGCCCTCTTGGGGGTGAGAGGGGGGTGAAGTTTGCGCTGAACCTGTCTGCCAGATGTTGGCGATATCAGTCGGTTCAGTGTATTTTGTGCCATTCTGCACTAACTCTGAGCAGATCTGAGCATTGCCACTTAGATTCTTGACATAGCTAAAGAATGCCTTGTGGTTATCTTTGGAGTCCTTGGCAATTTTTCTTTCAAAGCTTGCTTTGGATGATTTTATGAGGGATCGTAGTTTCTTGCTGATACTGATCAGGGATGTCTTCCCTTCTTGGGATTTTACTCTTTTCTGTACTAGTTTCCACCTTCTATTGTATAGCTTGTTTATGGCAGGAGTCCACCAGACTGGTTTCTTTTTCTTGGAGGAGTGAGTCTTGGTTTTCTTGGGATGGCATGATCCATGCATTCTTGTAGGTGCCCATAGAATGCATTAGTAAAGAATTTTGCAGCTTGGACAGCGTTATCCTTCAGCATAGGGACTTTGGAACTTTCCACCTCGGTCTTAAGTAACGTGAAGTTTGCTTTTGAAACGTTTTTCACTGTGGTTTTCTTGTCTGGGGGTGGCGGCGGAATGTGGATATCCAAAGTGATTTGTTTATGGTCAGAACCGGTCACCCATGTTGGTGATGACCAGGTCCAATATGTTGTCACCTCTGGTGGGAGTGCTGCCCAGTTGAACCAGGGTGTTTGAGTTTATAAATTCTAGGACATGTTGGGCAAGGGAGTTAGTACTTGAGTAGTTCTCCCAGTTAATGTTTGGGTAATTGAAATCACCCAATATTAGGGTGTTTGGTAGGACCTTTATGTTTCCCAGTGTTTCCAGAAATGCGGAATGGGGTTCCTGGGACATGGTGGGTGATCTGTAGCAAGCTACAATTTGAATTGCAGTTTTTCCCATTGTTAGTTGCATGTGGATGATCTCTGAAGCATCATGCTGTGCCACTAACCTGGAGGTGTGGGTATCCTTGATGAATATGGATACACTCCCACCTTTTGTATTTCGGTTTGGGTTCTGTGGCCGAAATGTATGGTATGAGTGTAGCCTGGTAGTGCTGGGGTGCTCTCTGGAGCTTTTAACCAGGTTTCTGTTGCTGCACATATATCGATTTTCTCCATACTGAGGAGTGTCTTGAGTGCGTGCATTTTGAGGTTCAGACTTCTGGCATTGAGTAGCATTACCCTCAGTTTTTTGTTACTTGTGCTATTTATGGAGGTGGGTTTGTCTTTTGTGCCTTGGCCAGTATTCGAAAGCCTAAGGGTGACAGGTGCAAGCCATCTCTAGTGAAGCAGCGTGGCTTGTCGAGCATGTCATCCCAGGCGGACAGACACTGGATCCCCTTTGAATGACACCAGAAACTTAGCCAATTGTTGAAATTGAGAATTTTTTTCTTTATACCATGGTATCATTCTTGGTGAAGGCAGGATGCTACTCAGGGTCAGGGTCATACTGGCCTGGGCTACTTGATCAGAGAGCAATTCCATGTCTCTTTTCATGTAGTCCAGAGAGGTATGGCTCAGGTCATTCACACGAACATGGATTGTCCATTGTCTGTCATTGTGGCAGAGTCATATCTGTACCTGTTCTGTAGTGACCTGAGTGATTGTGTTATGTGGTGGATCCTGGCGCCCGACAGGCAGCTAACAGTAACCTTCTCCTTATTCAGCCTAGTGAGTGGGATGTCAGTGTGCCTGACTATAGAGTCACCTATTACTAGTATGTTGGGTATGTTATTTTGCCTTAAGGGCTGTGATTGCATGCACACTGGTTTTGTGAAGTATGTGTTTCATGGTTTGTGTTGGGGGGGGGGGGTGGAGGTTGCTTGGATGTTTGCTTTGGAGGTCTCTGTTGGTTTTGCAGACTTTTATTTAGAGCCTCCGAGTATGTTTTCCTGTATTTATGTGTGATTTTTCCAGTGCTGCTTTAATGGGTTTATGTGAGACCGGTGGTGTGATGCAAGTATTTCCCTTCTCCTGTTGACTGTCTGATCCAGTCTTGGGTTGAGAGAGCTTAGCCTCCAGTTTGGCTGTATAATTGCATCTCTCGCATGTATTAGTGTTTGTTGGTAGGAGGAGAGGGTTGTCTGTGTACAAGAGGCAGTTGTAACATTGCCTCAAAATGCCCAGATTCACCAGTTGGACTGGAGAGTACACCTGAAACTGCCCTTTGGACATGCCTGGATAGGTACAGTGAACTGTTTTACTGGATGGCTGGCAGGGTCGAATAGAGAGCCTTGTCCTTCTGTACAGTACAAGAGGGTCTAGTGCTAGGGATTATAAGTGCTTGCTATAAGTTTTGAGTAAGGGTCAGGCTGAGAAATGAGTGGCTTGAGTACTTAAGTTGAAAGTTTGTCTAGTTCTAAGGGAAAAATTGAAGAGGAGACTTTGTGGAGCTGGGAATAGTTTTACCCTAGCTAACCGGCGCTGCCCAGCACACAAACCTGGGCAAATATGGTATTTATAGTAGGGGAAATGAAGGAGATAGAAATTAGCCAAAAATGGCCAATAAACTACTAATTTCTGGGCTGAAACCACTCCTCCAGGGACAGACAGGCTGCTCATAGCTCCCCCCTCACAGATGAACAGAGAACTTCCTGCTATCCAAGTAAGGTATGGGCAAACACAGAGATTTGTAACACAGCCCTGAATTCAGCACTAACCTGAAAACTGGACTATACTAGCTTAGAAAGGTGGGAAACAAGTATATATATACATATATATATATATATATATATATATATATATATATATATATATATATATATATTGTTTTTTTGTTTTTTTAGAAAATAAAGCAGATACACTCAAAAACACTTTAAATGCACAGAAAAGGATACTTATTGTTATATATCGCAGATCATAGTTGTAGTCAATGCCCCTAGTAATAAAGTAGGAAGAAACACAAATGCAGTAAAAGCAGATGAATAAAGTACAATTTTATTTATATATATATATATATATATATATATATATATATATATTAAAAAAAAAACATAGAAAACGAACAAACTGATTTAAAGGAGAACTGCACCCACAGACTGAAAAACATGTCTATTTCATCAAGTTTTGATATTTCCTATATTTTAACAGCACTCTGGGACCATTTACAGTTATTTTGAAATTTTTATACGTAATTTTATACTCTTGCCACATGGGGGCTAGCATGTTGAAATTGTTTCAAAGTTTTACTAAGCCTCCTGCTATCCCACAATGCAGTATTAGTCTCAAAACCTTGACATCACGCAGCCTTACCTGTTCCACAGTTGCTGTCACAGTATTCACTTAGCATGCATCCACTCTGTTGCTTCAATCATAAACTTTTTACCAAACAATGGTTGCTTTTCAGTGGCTAATTATACCACAAGCAGCTGCAATTCCAAAGAACAGACTTTCAAAGTTTTTTTTACTGCAGCTTCTTGTTAGACTTGCTAATTTTTTAAAGTCTTTTGTTATCCTTGGCTTGCAGTTCTTCTAATCATCTCCCCTCCCCCTTCACACCACCTCCCTAGCTGACAGAGAACTGAAGGTAATTTGAACTGCTTATAGCTGTGATTGACATTTCACAGCAGGAGTCTTGAATAATGGTCTGCTTACCTCTTCCAGTCTCACTCTCACAGTGGGACATTTTTTTTAGCTACACCACAGGCTGTCAAATTACCATCCATGCTAAATAGCAATTCATGAGGCACTGTTTTGCAAGCATTTTGATCTCACATTCTCATGCCTTCCTGTTGACTGTAGGTACCAAACATTTTGACTGCTGCAGTGAAGAAAAATAGGACAGTTCTAGGACATTACACTTTTGCATTAATCAGAAAACACCATGTTACTTTCAGGATTTTTTTAAATGCTCACTGCTGCACCAAAATGTAATTGAAGTTAATTTGTCCACAGCAGCATTGCAATGCAGGTCTTCACATTTTTGCTCTACTGTAAATTCCTTAATTACTTGTACGTAAAACACTGCATGTGGACATAAAGCATATAGTCTGTGAGGACAAGTGCATATAAAGGAACCACAATCCCAATCCTAAATTAGGCACTTGTCAATACGGTTACACCTCAGTTTACCAGTCAGCATTCAGTGTGTCACTGCACATTTATGTTTCCTCCCATTCATTATAACAAATTAGCTATGCCTACTCTGTACATTTCTCCTTAAAAATATACCCAGTACATCAGCTTAGCAAGTCCGTCAAGTACTGCTGAACCTTTACCCTTTCCTCTTGTACATCCCAATCACCATCGTGGGTGCTGTGTGATGCTTCCAGGTCAGTTATTGTCAAGAATGCTTAGTAAAAGGCCATCAAGATAAATACCTATCATACAGAGG